>NC_083772.1:13471199-13481199 GCF_963514075.1 Conger conger
GCAGTAAGTGCAGGTAGGGCGTAGTAATGGTAGTAGTATAATTACTCTGAATCGGCCCCCGTGTCTGGCCCCAGCAGCACCCACCTCCATCAGGGAACAGGGACCAGAACACCACGCGGTAGCCCTTCAGAACCCCGTTCAGGGTCATGCGTGGGGGCTCTGACCATGTGATCACCGCCTCGTCAGAGGTGACGGTGATGGCCCGCACGTTCTGGGGCGGCTGGCTGGGCACTGCGAGGGGAGAGAGAGGAGAGACCTTTAACATCCACTACACATGAGCCAAACACCCCTGCTCATATTCATAACAGGGAGGGAGGGAGATGGAGGGAGAGAGAGGGAGAGAGGGAGAGAGGGAGGGAGAGAGGAGAGAGAGGAGAGACCTTTAACATCCACTACACATGAGCCAAACTGACCACCGTCCAAACACCCCTGCTCATATTCATAACAGGGAGGAGAGAGAGAGGGAGAGTGAGAGAGAGAGAGAGGGAGGGGGAGAGGGAGGGAGGGAGGGAGGGAGAGAGGGAGGGGGGAGGGAGAGAGAGTGAGAGAGGGAGGGAGAGAGGGAGAGGAAGGAAAAGAGATGAGGAGAGAGAGAAGGAGAGAGTGAGGGAGAGAGATGAGGAGAGGGAGAGAGAGGGAGGAAGAGAGCGAGGGAGGGAGGGAGAGAGAGAGGAGAGGGAGAGGGAGAGAGAGTGAGAGAGGGAGGGAGAGAGAGGGAAAGGAAGGGAGAGAGATGAGGAGAGAGAGGGAGAGAGAGTGAGAGGGAGGGAGAGAGAGAGGGAAAGGAAGGGAGAGAGATGAGGAGAGAGAGGGAGGGAGAGAGAGTGAGAGAGGGAGAGAGAGAGGGAGAGGAAGGGAAAAAGATAAGGAGAGAGAGGAGGAGAGAGAGTGAGGGAGAGAGATGAGGAGAGGGAGAGAGAGGGAGGAAGAGAGTGCGAGAGGGAGGGAGAGAGATGAGGAGAGGGAGAGAGAGAGGGAGGAAGAGAGTGAGGGAGGGAGGGAGAGAGAGAGGGATGGAGGGAAAGAGAGGAAGAGAAATGATGGTATTTGTAGAAGAGGCCGTGGGGCCCGGCTCCAGTCGCCAACCCCCCCCTCCCCCCCCCCACCCCCCCTGCCCCCCCAAGACAGCCTTTACGCTAACTGCCTTTTAGGAAACAACATTATCGCCCAGCTACAATAACTACTCATTCATTACTGCTTACACCTTCAGAGAGGCAGAGAGAGGGAGGTGGGGGTGCCACACATGAGCCAGATAGTGGGAGATGGGGAGAGAAAGAGAAATGAAAGGTGGATTTTGGAATGGGTGGGGGGGGGGGGTGGGAGGGAGCCAAAAGCAGGCAGAGGAGGAGGGAGGGAGTGGGAAGTTGGGAACGAGGGAACGGGAAAATAAAAAGATGAAAAGAGGGAGCCGGGAGAGACAATGCGTTCAGCTGCCGGCAATTACGCCGCGAGAGGAAGCAAGGAAAAAACAAAACAAAACAAAAAAACAGGGTCCCCCCGGAGACAAGCTAATTATTATTATTCTTGCAGAGCCGGTTATTGTTATCATTATTATCATGCTCATCTGTATCATGGCCACTGCGGCGCGGGACGCGGAGCAGGTGACAGTGATGGCCGCCGCGGACCTCCGCCAGCACAGCGCGGAGAAACACACGGCGCGGGGAAACGCACGGAGAAACGCAGGGCGCGGGGAAACGCACGGAGAAACACAGGGCGCGGGGAAACGCACGGAGAAACGCAGGGCGCGGGGAAACGCACGGAGAAACGCAGGGCGTGGAGAAACGCAGGGCGCGGAGGAACGCACGGAGAAACGCAGGGCGCGGAGAAACACACGGAGAAACGCAGGGCGTGGAGAAACGCAGGGCGCGGAGAAACACACGGAGAAACGCAGGGCGTGGAGAAACGCAGGGCGCGGAGAAACGCAGGGCGTGGAGAAACACACGGAGAAACGCACAGCGCGGAGAAACACACGGCGCGAGGAAACGCACGGAGAAACGCAGGGCGCGGAGAAACGCACGGAGAAACGCAGGGCGCGGAGAAACGCAGGGCGCGGGGAAACGCACGGAGAAACGCAGGGCGCGGAGAAATGCAGGGCGCGGGGAAACGCAGGGCGCGGGGAAATGCAGGGCGCGGATAAACGCAGGGCACGGAGAAACGCAGGGCGCGGGGAAATGCAGGGCGCGGGGAAATGCAGGGCGCGGGGAAATGCAGGGCGCGGAGAAACACAGGGCGCGGGGAAATGCAGGGCGCGGAGAAACGCACGGAGAAACGCAGGGCGCGGGGAAATGCAGGGCGCGGGGAAATGCAGGGCGCGGAGAAACGCACGGAGAAACGCAGGGCGCGGGGAAATGCAGGGCGCGGAGAAACGCACGGCGTGGAGAAATGCAGGGCGGAGAAACGCAGGGCGCGGAGAAACGCAGGGCAGAGAAACGCTGGGCGGAGAAACGCAGGGCAGAGAAACGCTGGGCGGAGAAACGCTGGGCGGAGAAACGCAGGGCGTGGAGAAATGCAGGGCGGAGAAACGCAGGGCGGAGAAACGCAGGGCGCGGAGAAACACAGGGCGGAGAAACGCAGGGCGGAGAAACGCAGGGCGCGGAGAAACGCAGGGCGGAGAAACGCAGGGCGGAGAAACGCAGGGCGCGGAGAAACGCAGGGCGGAGAAACGCAGGGCGCGGAGAAACGCACGGAGCGGAGAAACGCAGGGCGCGGAGAAACGCAGGGCGGAGAAACGCAGGGCGCGGAGAAACGCACGGAGCGGAGAAACGCAGGGCGCGGAGAAACGCAGGGCGCGGAGAAACGCACGGCGCGGGGAAACGCACGGAGAAACACACGGCGCGGGGAAACGCACGGAGAAACGCACGGCGCGGAGAAATGCACCGAGAGAACCCTACCCGGGGATTCCCCCGAGAACGCCCCGGAACCCAGCAGGAAAATGTGAAATGTGAGAAAGAGATTGAGCGCGGGGGGGGGAGAGAGAACGTGGAGAAGTGAAGGAGGGAGTAAGAGGGAGGAGAGGGAAGGAGAGAGGGAGGTGGGGGGGAGCGGGTAGGGTATTTTATGATAGGAATGGGGCTTTCTCTTGCTCCCTCTCTCCCTCTTTTCTCTGACAGTCTAATGAGTGTTCTAATTAAGGAATGAGGGATGAGGAGAGAAAGGAGTGCGGGAAGGAGAGATGAATTCCCTCCATATTTTTGTTTTTAGCCATGCATGTGGTGTGTGTGTGTGTGTGTGTGAATCTGAAGCACAGAGCCCTGATGTGTATATGATATGTATTGGGGTGTGTGTGTGTGTGTGTGCGTGTGAATCTGAAGCACACAGCCCTGGTGTGTGTGTGTGTGTGTGTGTGTGGGTGTGCGTGTGTGGGTGTGTTTTCTCATGTGTGTGTGTGTGTGTGTGTGTGTGTGTGTGTGAATCTGAAGCACACAGCCCTGGTGTGTATGTGTGTGTGTGTGGGTGTGCATGTGTGTGTGTGTGTGCGAATCCGTAGCACACAGTGCTGATGTGTATGTGATATGTATCAGTGTGTGTGTGTGTGTGTGTGAATCTGTAGCGCACAGCCTTGATGTGTATGTGATGTGTATGTGTATGTGTGTGTGGGTGTGCATGTGTGTGTGTGTGTGTGTGTGTGTGTGTGAATCTGTAGCGCACAGCCCTGATGTGTATGTGATACGTATCGGTGTGTGTGTGTATGTGTGTGTGGGTGTGCATGTGTGTGTGTGTGTGTGTGTGTGAGTCTGAAGCTCACAGCCCTGATGGATCAATAAAAAAAAAGCATCAGGAGAGAAAGATGGCAGCCCCTCGGAAGGTTCTGGCGCTTTAACAGTTTGGGGATTTTCCGAGTCTCAGCACCTATTGTTGGTCTGGTACACACGTTTCCCTGCCAAAGCTGAACGGAAAGTGAGGAATAAATCAAATGACAACAAGCTCCCTTCATCGTGTGAGTACACACAGAGGCAGGGCAGCGCTGGTCTGTGGTGTGAGCGTGGCTTCTCCCCTGTCCCGTGTAAAAGCCCACCCGAGACCCGGGAGGGTTTTTCAGGTGCGCCATAAAAACCCGACGGCTCTTAAAATAGCGCTCCCGGATAATTTACCTTCACTTCTCCCTCTCTTCAATCCATCTCATGTCCCCCTTTCCTCTCCCACTCCCCCCATCTTCTGCACTCTTCAATTCATTCCCCTTTATTTTACCTTCTCCTCTCCCTCCATCCCTCCTCCCCCACCCTCCCCCCTTTCTCTCTTCCCTCCACTCACTTTTTTCATTTGTATCCCCTTTCCCCTCCTTCTCTCCATCACTATCACGCTCTCACTCTGTCCTCACAAGCTCTCTCCTCCTTCTTAGTTCATTTCACACCTCTTCTCCTTTCTTCCCACTCCCCTCCCCTTCTCTCCTTCCTTCCATTCCATCATTTTATCACTTCCCTCCCTCGCTCACACTCATCTAATCCCCTTCCTTTCCCCCCCATGTCCCCATAACCCCTTCCCTCCCTCCTCTCTATCCATTCCCCTGCTTCTTTCTCTCCCTCTCTCCCTCCCTCCCCTCGCTCACACTCACCTAACCCCCTTCCTTCCCCCCCCCCATCTCCCCACAACCCCTTCCCTCCTCTCCATCCGTTCCCCTCCTTCCCTTTCTCTCCCTCCCCTCCGTGCCCCCCCCTGCCGTACCGTCCTCCAGCGTGGTGGCGTTGATCTCTGAGCTGGAGGGCCCGGTCCCGGCCCGGTTGAAGGCCTGCACGACCACGCCGTACTGGGCGAACTTCTTGAGCTTGTCCAGGGTGTAGACCTCGCTGTCGCCCGTGGCCTTCATCTCCACGATGCTGTACTGGCCGTTGCTGCCCGGCCCGTTCTCCCGGTAACCGATCTGGTAACCCCGGATGACCCCGTTCTGCAGCTCCTTCTTCGGAGCCTGGGAGAGGAGGAGAGGAAAAATAGCATCAATCAAATCCACGCCAAAGTGCTGGAGAAGCAGGACGTTCTGAAACAGCCCATCTGTTTCCCTGGCAGGGCCTGGGAGCGCTCCATGCTGTAACAGTACATGTAACAGCCTGTCGCAGACTGAGGGACAGTGGCTTACATGCAAGGATTTATCACCCGCGTTTAATAGCACTTTTTCAGTAGCGCTACCGCTTCCTGTCTAATGGTGTGCATCGCCTATTCCGCACATCTTGTTTAATGTGGCTTTTTTTCTGTCATAACTTTTGTAAATTCGCTATTTCTGCATTGTTGTCTGAATTGACGTTGTTTCATTAGTGTCGTAGGGCTTGGTGGATTGCGCTTTGGCAACACAAATGCTTCTTTGTAATTCCAATTAAGAAAGTTCAGCTGAGTGGAAAGCGCGAGAGAGGGAGAGGGAAAAAGAGAGATGTAACTTTTTATAGAATAGAGGACATGCAAATACAGATGGGAACGCTGATAAAAAGGACAAAGAAACTCAGAGGAACAGTTCTTTGAGAGATAATCACTTGAACCATTTACAATTAGCAGTAGCACTATCTTTACCGTTACTGGTGATAGCATGCATATATTCTGTTTATTAGTATGTTACAGATTATCTCACCTTCCAAGTGACCCGAATGCTCTGCGATGTCATAGGCTGCAGGATCACCTCCATGGGGGGGCCGTCAGGCTCTGTGTGTGCGTGGGGGGAGGGGGGGCGGGTTACACCATAAATATCTTTTACTCATGTATACTTATGTATGACAATAACAACAGGCTAATCAGTAAATCTTGGCTCGAGTGCATAGAGACAGATCCAGCACTTTCAAGCCTGTTCTGGCGTACCCCAGGGATCTCTGCTTGGTACGTTGTTCTGCGCATCGACAGTACAAGACCTTAGAATGGTAAGGTTTAATTTTACATTTTTAACATAAATGAGTAAGAGCCATAAATAGGTTCTTTATAGGGCACTAAATATATGTGTGAAGTTTCACACAAAACTACTGTTTAAAATCATGAAATAAATGAATCATTTCAAAAGGTCGTATCTGCTTGGAGCCCATTCACTTTGGAATCTTCGAAGCTCAATATCTTATAGCCGCTCACAATGCAGATAGAACCATGTAATTGTAAGGTCAGGAATAGTCCATGCAGAAACACTGTGTGTGTGCGCGTGTGTGTGTGTATGTGGTCAGCTTGTCTCGGGGTTAACCTACGGGCTTCCTCGGTGCTGATGGTCAGCTCCTTGCTGGCCTGACTGCGGCCGATCTTGTTGTAGGAGTACATGCGGATGCTGTAGACGCTGGCCGGGTGAAGCTCCACGATGTTGGCCTGGTTGTTGGTGGGCGAGATCTTGCGGGTGGCGTGCTTCAGCTCCCAGGGGTCTGAGAGAGGGGTATGGAGAAAGGAGAGAGGGAGAGACTTGACGATATGGCAACAGCAACGAGGAGACGGTGACTCCATTATGTTTGCGTGCAAAACGGCAGCTCAATATCGGTGCTAATTACAGTTATTAAAGGTAGATATGTATAACCATAGTTAGTTCCTCAAGATGTGTCAAAACAGCTCATTGCTCTATCTTTTTCTTATTGTATTGACTGTTCTCTTTTCAGGAACAGAAATCCTTAGATATGGAAATTAGCAAACAGCAATGGGGGTGTGTTTCTGGGAGTGTGACTGCTTATTGTAGCGTGAGATAAAATGACACGTAAGACTAGCACCTGGTCCACAAACAGGCCCATAACTGCCCTGTAATTACATTACTCCATAAATTAATATCTAACACATAAAATGGCCGCCACGCTAATCTCCAATTTAGCTCTGGTCAGGGATCGGCCCCCATAGCCTTCTGGTGTCTGGACTAACACTGTCCACAAAGCTGGAAAGAGGCTGGGGGAGCATTAGGGCGGACAGACAGATCGTGTGAGGTGGTAAGTGTATTGCCTGCACACTTTCAAACCATCGGCCAGGACAGGAGATTAAATGGTGTACACGGGTGTGTGATTCAGTGTCATTCAGGCCTGAGGAAGATCCAGACAGGATCGAAACATTATCTGCTTTTTCACGGGGTCGTATCACTGATCGGAGGTGTATTGGAGTCCGAACATCCATCCATCCATCCATTATCTGAACCCGCTTATCCTGATCAGGGTCGCAGGGGGGCTGGAGCCTATCCCAGCATACATTGGGCGAAAGGCAGGAATACACCCTGGACAGGTCGCCAGTCCATCGCAGGGCACACACACCATTCACTCACACACTCATACCTACGGGCAATTTAGACTCTCCAATCAGCCTAACGTGCATGTCTTTGGACTGTGGGAGGAAACCGGAGTACCCGGAGGAAACCCACGCAGACACGGGGAGAACATGCAAACTCCGCACAGAGAGGCCCCGGCCGACGGGGATTCGAACCCAGGACCTCCTTGCTGTGAGGCGGCAGTGCTACCCACTGCACCATCCGTGCCGCCGAGTCCGAACATGTGCAGGCATTTTTTGATCATCATTTCCGAACGACGCTAGCCCGGCACCTAATTTCAGGACGTGCGCGTGATTGTTTATACACTTAGCGCATCGGCACCTGGGTTCAGCAGGAGGAGGAGAGCGGGCAGGGCGTACCGGACTTGTTCTTGTACTCGATGTCGAAGCTGGTGATGATGCTGTTGCCGTCGAACCGCTGGGTCCAGCGGAGGTTCATGCTGCGGTCCTTCACCTCCCGCACCTCCAGCTCAGGGGGGTCCGGGGGCTCTGGAGAGAGAGGGGGGGAGTCAGACGGGGGGAAGAGTGTCAAAAACATGGCTCAGGCAGTAAGAGCAGTCGTCTCATTGGCTCAGGCAGTAAGAGCATAACATGCCAACCAAGAGTGACCTCACTCTCACGGTTTTGAGAACCTGTTGTTTTTGTATGCCTTAGCCCCCCTGTTCCAGCCTGGAATTAACAGTTGTGCTCATGCTGTAACACTCTGTACTGTACTGAAGAGTCAGGAGGACCAATAGCAAGCACATGCTCTCTTCCAAAGCACATGGTGTCTCTACCAATACTTTCACACAGCAGGCTTGCTCAGGCATGAGCCCAGAAATGCTGTGTGTGTTGTGGTGTGTGGTGTGTGGTCTGTGTGTGCGTGTGTGTGCGTGTTGTGTGTGTGTGTGCTAGTGTGTGTGTGCACACGTTAGGGGTCCTGACCTTGCACGGTTAGCTGGATCAGCCCACGTCCTTCTCCATACGAATTGATGGCATGGCAGGAGAAGAACACAGAGTCTCCACGGTCAGCTGGCTTCAGCTAGAGAGAGAGAGTGGGGGATAGAGAGAGAGAAAGGGAGGGGGAGAGAAGGAGAGAGGAAGAGAGCGATTACAATGTGCTGTTACACAGAGTACAGAGTACAAAACAACAACAAAAATGTGTCACTGTCAAAATACTTATGGACTGCATCTATTTATCTAGACCAGGCTTATCCAATATTTATCCAAAAAAAGCCAGTGTGGGTCTGTCTTCAATCAAGACATTGATACGACATTGATCAATCACCATTGATAAGACAGTGATCGATCAGACATTGATGAGTAGAACCAGGCATCGTAGCGCTGGTGCAGAGTAAAAACGTGCCCCACACTGGGCTCTTTGGGCTGAGATGGGACACCTCTGCTCTGGAGAGCAGGACTCGCCCCTCTCTCTGGGCTGAGGGCGGACACCTCTACTCTGGACTCAGAGAGCAGGACTGGTCCCTCTCTTTCGACTGAGATGAAACACCTCTAGTCTGGACTCAGAAAGCAGGACGCGCCCCTCTCTTTTGGTTGAGATGGGTCAGCAGTACTCTGCACTCAGAGAGCAGGACTCGCCCCTCTCTCTGGGCTGAGAGCGGACACCTCTACTCTGGACTCAGAGAGCAGGACTGAGAGCGGACAGCAGAGCTGGACTGGAGGCCCGGTACACGCACCTTGAGCGTGGAGATGACCTCGTCGCTCTTCTCGTTGGGGCTGGTGGTGATGGTGTAGCGGGGGTTGCGGTCGGGGTCGATGACCGTGTCGCCGCGCTCCCAGCGGATGATGATGGGCCACTCTCCGCGCGCGGTGCAGTTCAGCTCCTTGTCCTCGCCCTTGATGGCCATGGTGGTGTTGGGGTGCGACGTGATCATGGCCGGGACTGGAGGGAGGGATGGAGGGATGGAGGGATGGAGGGAGGACAGGGAGAGGGAGAGGTGGAGTGCAGAGGCAAGGCGGAGGTTGGGGAATGGAGTAAGGGGGGAATCGTAGGGGTGGAAACGAAGGGTTGATCGTGGGGAGGGAATGATAGAGGAGGACAGAGAGTGACAGATGAGAGAAAGTGAGAAAGATAGTGAAAAAAGAGGGATGAGAGAGGCAGAGGTGATTGGAAAGAGGGGAGTGGGAGGTGGTAAGAACAGGGAGACGAGACAAGTGGAGATGGAGAGATGGAGAGGCACAGAAGAGGGTGGTAGTAAAAAAGAGAAGAAGAAGACAGAATCAGATCATAGCTGTGATCAGCAGGCCTCTGCCTCCACAGCCATGCACACTGTGTCTCTTCCTCAGACCAACGGCTTTTGCTCATTTCAACCACGCTCCCCTCTCGCTCTACCTCTCTCTCTCTCTCTTTCTTCTCTCTCAATCGCTCCTGGCCCTCCCGGACACCCTCCTGGCCCTTCTCCCCCCCCCCCCCGCCCCCGCCCCCCTATTGATCCGAGAAGGGTTCCGCTGTTTTGTTTTCATCACTTATTCATCCTCCTCTCCATCTCTCCCTCTCTCCCTCTCTCCGCTGTGCGCCGCAGACAGGATTGAGAGAGGCAGAGGAGAGGAACAATTCAATCAATAACGCTAACACCGCCTCGCACCGCTGGGGGGAGAGGGGGGGGGGCAACACTACCTCACACCGCTGGGGGGGAGGGTGGGTGGGCATGAATAATCAAGGCTGTGTATAACTTCATTTTGCTTTTTTAAAAAGCCAAAGCCAGGACATATTTAAGATTCATCCTCTTATTTAATTCATTCTCACTTCGACTGGGCATGACGTTTGTAAGAAACCGCCTCTTTTCCTTTCACTTTCATTGTTTTTAGG
>NC_083772.1:13483699-13495124 GCF_963514075.1 Conger conger
AGAAACCGGCCATGCCGGCGTGAGAATGCTACAGTTGCGTCATAGCAGCTGTTTTTCATCCAGCGCTGAAAAGGTCACTACGCTCCATCACAATATTACTGTATTACCTTCTGTCTTTACTCCCTACACTTCTGCACTCCTCTGTCTCCTGACTCCCTTCTCCCTCACTCCATCACTCCATCACTCCATCCCTGTCCTCCATGTTTCTCCTTTATTTCTCTGACACTCTCCCAATCTTATTTCCGTTTTCCTCCCTCATTCTCATCCATCCCTTCTTCCTCCAGCAGCTATAGCCGCTCCTGTCTCCCTCTCTCTCTCTCTCTCTCTCTCTCTCTCTTTCAGCTCTCTGAGCTCTCCCTCCCTCATTTTCTCTGTCCTTCCTTCTCTCTCCCTCTAGTCTCTCGACAGTACAGGTAAACACACATTGCAAAAACGAAAGAATAAGTTATAAGTAATAAAAATAAGTTCATAACACTCAAGTATTTCAGTCTTACATTTGGACTGACTGTAAGTCTCACTATGAGACAAAAAGGCATAGCACTGGGGTTAAGCCCCGCGGTTTTGCAGTGAGCGTTCTCTGCCCCCTCACCGGTGACGATGAGCTGCCTCTCGGAGCTGACGGTGGCCGCGTCGTTGCTGGCGATGCAGGTGTAGTTGCCGTTGTGCTCGAGCGACACCTTGGAGATCTGCAGCGAGCTCATGAACTCCTTGGTCTCGATGTTGACCCCGGCCGACCCCGGCACGATCTCCTGCCCGTCCTTGCGCCAGGTGATGCGGATGGGCATGTCGCCGGACGACACCACGCACGCGATGTACATGAGCTTCCCGATGGAGGTGGGGGGGAAGTCGAAGGGCTGGATCAGGGGGGGCACTGCGGGGAGAGAGAGAGAGAGAGAGAGAGAGAGAGAACTACATTAAAACCAGCATCCAATGACGAAGCAAGATATATGATGATGCATGGCTGGGGGTACTAGAACTCATCTGCACACATGAGCTCAGATAAAAAAAAAAGAAAGAAAAAGGTTTATTAAGAGTTTATATTAGTTATATTTTTCACTCATTTTTTATTATTATCATTTATTTTTTATTTATTTGTTTATTTTACTTTTTTCAAGAATGTGTTATTGTAGATTCTCTGTTATTTATTGTGTATTACAGTGGATATAATATGTGGCTTTGGCAACAGTGGTTCATTTCTTTTCATGCCAATTAAGCTATTTGAAATGAAAACTTCAGACAGAGGGAAAGAGAAAGAGAGATGTCAGAAGGGAGAGGGGCAGTTGGAGACCCACAGATGTAGAGAAGGAGAGAATGTAAGAGAAATAAAAGGGGGAGTTGGAGAGAGAGGGAGAAGAGGAGTAAATGGTGCATGTTAACACCTCCATTCCGCTGCTCGGTTAAGGTCACAGCGGTGGGCACTTGCGTGGAACCTTCCGGGCCCCACAGTCTGCCCCTGGAGCCCCGCCCCCACCCCACCCTCTCCTCTCCAGCCCATAATAGCTGCTCTAATTAGAACCCAATTGGCAGAGAGAATAATGCTGTTTCCATGGCAGCAGAGTTGGTGTGTGCGTGCATGTGTGTGTGTGTGTGGGGGGGGGGGGGGGCTACAGCTGAGACATCTGGGGGATTTAATCTGGGGCTCGTTAGAATTCATCTAATTAAATCAACGACATGACAAGACAAGGACCACACCACACTACTCACACTGTCCCCAAACACTGACAAATCCACACACTCGCACGCATGCACACACACACACGCACAAAATGCACACACACACACACGCACACTCACATGCATGCACAAGCACACACTCACACGCATGCACAACATACACACACACTCACACACATGCACAAGCACACACACACACAACACACACATGCACACACACACTTGCATGGGTGAGCACACACACACACACGCACACACACACACGCGCACACACACACGCGCACACACACACGCGCACACACACACACACACATACACGCACACGCATACGCACACACACACACACACACACACACACACAACACACACATGCGCACACACACACACACACACACAGAATAAAACACAGGCTCTGTAATTGGGAGTAGAGGAAATCTTCAGGCCATTAATCCCTGTAATCAGAGCCCATTAGAGGGCCCTTTCTTCCTCATCCCTCCGTACGGCCAATCAAATCCAGCCCCTCAGCCAATCACAGGCCAGCGCCACGAGTGCCCAATAAAGCACAACGCGTCCACTTGGAGGATCTCTCCACATTTAAGGTTTGTTATTTTCTCTTTTCCCAGAGAAAGGAATAAATAGATGTTTCTGAATTGGAGCTCCACAACATTTCCAAGAAACAGACAAAAGTCAGCGGCGTGAGCCAACCGCTAAAAGCCCTGAGAGGCTGGCGGAGGCGTCCAGCGCGAGCAGGTGGCCGTGCAGCCAGCCTGGAGAGGGGAGAGAGCCGAACCACAGGCTCCGCTGCGGCAGAGATTTTAAAGGAGAAGGAGGGCCGTCTCAAATATCAGCTGCCACTCCGCTAGCGCCTAGCCGTACGAGAAGCCGGGAAGTCCCGCTTGCACACGCAGTTACGTCGGCCTACTGCTCCTCTCTGAGAAAAGCCAGAGAAAGGATTCAATTTCAAGACCCTGCGCATGTGCGCAAGGTGAGAAACTGTGAGATAAATCGCTTTTTTCACAGCGTTAACGCTATATATCGCCCAGATAAACCCTCCATTTCGTACCTGACGATCTAGGCCCATGTGAACCCAATAGGAACCCAGAAAGTACAGATGGACAGCTCATGGTGAGACACATTCCCCATTGTAAAACCAGCGCTGAGGTTTGGCCTCTAGGTTGGACCTCTCTCTCTCTCGGCTCACCCGCGACCCCTGACCCCGTGACCCCCGAGCCCTGACCTTTGACGGTGACGTAGACGCTCTGGCTGATGGAGAGCTGGGGCAGGATGAGCACGCTGCAGACGTAGGCGCCCTCGTCCATGCCCTTCTGCACGTCGCTCAGCTTCAGAGTGCCGTTCTCGTACACCACCTGCCGGTGGTTATCCGGCAGCAGCAGCGCGTCCTTGTACCACTTTATGGAGTAGTACGGGTAGCCAATCACGCGGCACGTGATGTAGGTGTTCCGCCCGGCCACCGCCGTGATGTTCCGCATCGCCCGGATACTGGGGGACCCTGGGGTGGAGGAGGGGGCGGAGGAGGAGGAGGAGAGGAAGAGGGGAGGAGAGGAAAGGAGGAAGAGAGGAAGAGGAGGAGGAAGAGGAGGAGGGGGAGAAGGAGGGGGAGAAGAGGAGGAAGAAGAGGGGAGGAGAGGAAGAGAGGAAGGGAGGAAGAGGAGGAGGAAGAGGAGGAGGGGGAGAAGAGGAGGAAGAAGAGGGGAGGAGAGGAAGAGAGGAAGGGAGGAAGAGGAGGAGAAGAAGGAGGAAAAGGAGGCCAGAAAGAGAGGGGAAGAAGAGAGGGTATGCCAGAAGGAAAAAGAGAAGATCCAAGAAAGAGTGGAAGAATGGGGGAGAGGAAAGGGTAGAGGAAGAGAAAGAGAGGAGGAGCGCAGGAGGGAAAAGGAGGGATAAGGGGAGGAGGGAGGGGGAGAGAGGGGGTTAGAATGCCCTCTCTCCTGTCTACATGTGTTTAGACTGTGACGGTGTGTGTGTGTCTCTATGTGTCAGAGTACACTATTCCTCCA
The DNA here is from genome assembly GCF_963514075.1 of Conger conger. Lineage (NCBI taxonomy): Eukaryota > Metazoa > Chordata > Actinopteri > Anguilliformes > Congridae > Conger > Conger conger. Next base: position 13,487,392 of record NC_083772.1, read on the forward strand.
TTTTATATACTATGCGCACTCACAAGTAAGTGCGGCCACAACTTAAAGCAATTCCGTTTTATGTGTGTGCTTCGTGTCAGAGAGCCTGTATGTGTGAGAGCATTTAGCGTACGTTTGAGACTAGCCTAAATGTGCGTGCTAACCTTCCGTGCCTAAGCCTGACTGCAGCCGCTGGCACCAGAAGGAGCAATAGCATCTCAACACATAATACAGGCTAATGAGCCACTGGGGCACACTCAATTTCAATAGCAAGCGCTAACTCAGTCTTACACGCACACTGAGTTTATCTTAATGGTCCAGCCCCATATCTGTGGTCTCGTTAAGTCACAATGCTTTTGATATGTGTTCTGCGTCGTACGTGTTTAACCTATGAGTCATAGTCACAGTTTATACCATGTCACAGTTTATATCAATGACATCACATTAACATCAAGATTTCTCATTTAGAGGACTGGCAAGAACAGAATCCTCGGGGCGGATCGTCAGCGCAGGTGGATAGAAATGCATCATCCTACGACCTCTTCCGTCTACAGTTCAGAAGGAACCGTCCCTGGTGCTGAGTGGGAATGGACAGCACTGGTTCTCTGTCTGCGGTGCTAAACCCGACCGTGCGGCTCTGGTTCTCTGTCCGTGGTGCTGAACCTGACCGCGCGGATCTGGTTCCCTGTCCGTGGTGCTGATGCCCTGTCCTCGACATCAACGTGGACGGCGATCGATTACGTCAGGTCTTTTTCAGCAGACTCTGGATCTGCACTAATCTTCAAATAAGCTTGTTGCCCCTTGGTGTCAAAGGTAGGTAATCCACCACAAGGATTCTGTTCTTGCACCCAAAGGGAGGACACAACGACAGACACGGAGAGGACGGGGTGGGTGACATTGAGGAGGTGATGGCGGTGACACACACGTCAAACGAGCCAGAGACGGCAACGGACCAATCGCAGGGGGAGGAGGAGGCTGTGCGGTGAGCTTCTCTGAATACAGACAGAACAACAAGAGTTAAAGTGAGTTTGGCCGCTGAAGAGAGGAAGATAATGTATGTGTGGGAGTGTGCGAGTGCGCGCGGGTGGGTGTGTGTGTGTGGGAGTGTGTGGGTATGTGTGGGGGTGTGTGTGGGTGTGCGTTGAAGGCTGGCTGCCTCCCTCTCTCCCTCTGTCTCCTGTAGCTCGGAGTGTGTAGGGCTTTGTAGTCACAGCTCTGACAAGTCAGACGCTGATGTATTATTAACAAGAGCTGCAGCATAGTGCAGCGCGCGCGCACACACACACACACACACACTCACACACACACACACACACAAACACAAACATACACATACATAAACAACCAAAATTACATACACACAAACATAAACAAAAAAAACCTCTCTCTCTGTCTCTCTCTCTCTCCTATCTCTCCTCTATCTGTCTCTCTGTCTATCCCTCTCTCTCTCTCTCCTATCTCTCCTCTATCTGTCTCTCTGTCTCTCCCTCTCTCTCTCTCTCTCTCTCCTATCTCTCCTCTATCTGTCTCTCTGTCTCTCCCTCTCTCTCTCTCTCTCTCTCTGTCTCTCTCTCTCTCTCCTATCTCTCCTCTATCTGTCTCTCTGTCTCTGTCTCTCCCTCTCTCTCTCTCTCTCTCTCTCTCTCTCTCTCTCTCACACACACACACACACACACACACAGTCACAAACAGGTATAATGCCCAGCAGAGACACACACGAGTCACGTCCCCAGCCCTCTTTCAGGAGCCAGAGTGCGGAGGCTATGGGAGAATGAGCACTAGGATCAGGGGGAGAAGTGCCTCTCCTCCCGGTGTGTGAACAGGAACCCAGCACACCCTCAGTCTCCTGCCCAGGTGACAGCAGACTGTTTAGTCGCTTGTGAGAAGTGGTGACAGACAGAGAATTGCCAGCTCGCTGCAAGGTGAAGGAAAAAGTGCAGCCTTATTCCTGAAAAAGATTAGACTAAAATGTTTGAATTCAATATTTATTTATTTTTTATTTTTTTGCTGTACCACTGTCTTACCAGTTAATGTTAGCCAGCATTTGTGAGCTCGCTAGCAGAAAAAGATCGATAGCACTTTATTAATCCCCGTGGGGAAATTTGGTGAAAGAAAACCTGGAGGAGGCGTATCTTCAAAAAAAGTGCTCCCTGTCCCACACGTTTGGAATCAAAGTCATACTAACACACACAGTAACTCATACAAACACACACACACACACACACACACACAGTAACTCATACAAACACACACACACACACACAGTAACTCATACAAACACACACACACGCACACACATACAGTAACTCATACAAACACACACACACACAGTAACTCATACAAACACACACACACACACACACACACAGTAACTCATACAAACACACACACACGCACACACATACAGTAACTCATACAAACACACACACACGCACACACATACAGTAACTCATACAAACACACACACACACACAGTAACTCATACAAACACACACACACACACACACACACAGTAACTCATACAAACACACACACACGCACACACATACAGTAACTCATACAAACACACACACACGCACACACATACAGTAACTCATACAAACACACACACACACACAGTAACTCATACAAACACACACACACACACACACACACAGTAACTCATACAAACACACACACACACACACGCACACACACACACACACACATGAACATATACATACACACACACACACACACAGTAACTCATACAAACACGCACACACACATACAGTAACTCATACAAACACACACACACGCACACACACACACATACCCAAACACACACACAAACATACACGCACGCTCACTCATAATCAAACACAGACACACACACAAACATACACACACACACACACACACACACACACAAACATACACACACACACACACACACACACACAAAAAAGCATACATGCATGCTCACTCATAATCAAACACAGACACACACACAAAGATACACACACACACACACACACAAAAACACACATGCACGCTCACTCATAATCAAACACAGACACACACACAAACACACACACACACACACACACACACACAAACATACACACACACACACACACACACACAAAAACATACATGCACGCTCACTCATAATCAAACACAAACACACGCACACAGTAAGTGGATCAGTCAGTGTGTGTGGACCAGTCAAAAGGAGTAACTGCGTCTGCTCACTCCCTGAGTCTAAACTCTCAGCTCTGTGTCCATTCACAGATTACCCTGAAACTCTGGCCATGTCACAACCAGGAACCATCCAGAGAGAGAGAGGGGGGGAGAAAGAAAGACTGGGGAGGGGAGTGAGAGAGAGAGAGGGAGAGGAAAGGGTTTAAGAAAGAGAGGGAAGGGGAGATAGAGAGTGAGAAAGGGGGAGGAGAGAGCAGGAAAGTGTAGACGTGCGTGGCTGGGAGCGGGTCAGTGATACCGGCGTGCTGTCATGGCCTCTTAGTGTCTCCCCTGTCCCCCAGCTCATCACAGGGACAGCCATCTCACTGCAGCTGCCACTGGACCACAACATCTCTCCCTCTGACACACCGTCTCTCCCTCTGACCACACTCCTCTCCCTCACTCCCTTAACCGTCTCTGTCTCTCCACCTCTCACTCTACCTCTCCTCTCATCTCCTCTCCATCTCTCACTCTACCTCTCCTCTCCATCTCTCACTCTACCTCTCCTCTCCATCTCTCTCTATCTCTCCTCTCCTCTCCATCTCTCTCTATCTCTCCATCTCTCTCTATCTCTCTCTCCATCTCTCACTCTACCTCTCCTCTCCTCTCCATCTCTCTCTATCTCTCTCCATCTCTCCATCTCTCTCTCTCACTCTCCTCTCCATCTCTCACTCTACCTCTCCTCTCCTCTCCATCTCTCCCTATCTCTCTCTCCATCTCTCACTCTACCTCTCCTCTCCATCTCTCTCTATCTCTCTCTCCATCTCTCACTCTACCTCTCCTCTCCTCTCCATCTCTCTCTATTTCTCTCTCTATCTCTCACTCTACCTCTCCTCTCCTCTCCTCTCCATCTCTCTCTGTCTCTCTCTCCAACTCTTACTCTACCTCTCCTCTCCATCCACTTCCCCCTGATCCTCTCTCACTCTACCTCTCCTCTCTCCATCCACTTCCCCCTAACCATCTCTTTCTCTCCATCTCTCACTCTACCTCTCCTCTCCATTTCTCTCTCTATCTCTCTCTCCATCTCTCACTCTACCTCTCTCCTCTCTGTCCTCTTCCCCTTTCTCTCTACCTCTCTGTTTACAAAAATAAACAATTAAGGGGATGTTTTATAGACATTATGTATATTTGTATAAAATGTAAAGAAATAATTACAATGTTGTTTTTCGGTCTGTTCCTCGCCTTCTCTCTCCCTCAATCTCTCTCTTTCCCCGCCTCTTCAACTCTCCTTCACTTCCTCCCTTTCCAGCTCAAATTCAAGCTGAAATATTCAGATGTTTTACTGCCACCACCACACATAGGCATAGCATTGCTGAAGTAATCCTTTATGTATGATATAAATCAACAGTGAAGACGTCAGCCGCTTTAGTTGGAATGTTATAGATTCAGGGCTGGGTGTTGGACATGCCTTTCACAGATGAAATAATAAGACCCAAGCAATTTACGTACGACTAAAGAACAGGCAGTTCCATCTGTCACCTAAATGAGGCACTGTTAGCTGAGAGAGAGCTTGCGTTATTTAGAACCTATGTTCACTGGTGTTGGTTTGTATTATTTTGGGATTCATATCAATGTTCAGTTGTAGATTTGTGTTATTTTGGGTTTTTATAATCGATGTTCAGTTTTTGGTTCATGTTATTTGGGTTTTACAGGTATATCAATGTTCAGTTGTTAGTTCATGTTGTTTTAGGTTTTATATCAATGTTCATTGTTGGTTCATGTTATGGCATGTTCATGGCATACTGTAGTCTAGTGGTTAATGTACATGACAGGGACCCAGAAGGTTGGTGGTTCAAGTCCCAAAGTAGCCACGATAAGATCCGCACAGCCGTTGGGCCCTTGAACAAGGCCCTTAATCCAGCATTGCTCCAAGGGAGGATTGTCCCCAGCTTGGTCTAATTGACTGTGAGTTACTTTTAGGGCTGTACAATATATTGTATATTTATCTTCATCAAGATATGCACACGCAAAAGACTGCTTGAACTGTGATGAACAGTATTTATTTAAATTGATATAATTGCGATAAAACACTTTATTATTATCGCATATCACGCAGCCCCAGTTGCTTTTGATAAAAGTGTCAGATAATTAACCGTAATGTCAATGCCGTTAAATGCTGTTCCTGACCGTGGCCCAGGTGAGCGGGGTGGGGTGCTGACTCCGTGTCGGATCATTGTGCCGGCGCTGCCCGCATGAGCAGCAGGCAGAGAGGTGAGAGCATCCAGAGAGAGGTGGTGACAGACAAACATATGGAGGATGGGAACAACGACCAGACACGTGGACGAGGGGGCGAGAGAGGTCAGAGAGACAGAGAGAGAGAGAGGGCGAGAGAGAGAGAGAGAGAGAGATGGGGAGAGAGACAGAGCGAGAGAGAGAGAGAGAGGGAGAGGGAGAGAGAGAGATAGAGAGAGATGGGGAGAGAGAGACAGAGAGAGAGAGAGAGAGAGATGGGGAGAGAGACAGAGAGAGAGAGAGAGAGGGAGAGGGAGGGAGAGAGAGAGACAGAGAAAGGGAGAGAGGGTGAGAGAGAGACAGAGAGAGGGAGAGAGGGAGAGAGACAGAGAGAGAGAGGGAGAGAGAGAGATAAACACGGACAGAGGGAAGATGGAATAGACGAACAGGAGAAAAGAAAACGGGGAGGGAGAGGGAAAGTCAACAGAGGAAGGCGACACAAACGACACACACAGACAAGCGAACAGGAAACAGATACCCCCACCCCACCCCACCCCACCACACACACACACAGGTTCGGGGAGCGGGTGGAAGGACAGGGAGGGAGGGAGGGAGGGTTGGGGGGGAGGTCCCTACGGCGATATTGAAAAGTAGACAGGCACCTCTTACGTTTATGCGCGCTTGGTACTCTGCGCTGCCGGCCGAGTTTCGGGCTGCGCAGCGGTACACCCCTCCGTCGCGGATCTGCGGGCTGCTGACGTTGACGTGGGACACGGTGCTCCCGTCCGACAGCGTGTACTGGCTGGCCCGGTGCGTGGGGTCGCGCGCCACCGCCTCGTCGTCCAGCGTCCAGGTGATGGTGGGGGGGGGGGCCCCTTTCGCCGCGCACATCAGCGAGAAGGGCTCCCCGGGGGCCACCACGCGCTCGCTGAAGGAGGACACGATGCGGGGCGTCCCGTCTGGGGATGGGAGAGAGGGAGGGGGGGGGGGGGGGGGCGTTAGACAGGACGTCCCGCACAACGTACACAATAACGCTTTACAATAAGGTCACATGACCTTCAGCATTGACTAATGTAGTTGTAGGTTAACTAGGTAGGTAGTTAACAACTACAGGACATACACTTTTGACAGGGACTCTCCTTGTACTTGGTTGAGTCCTGCATGTGACATTAGGCAGAGAAAGGTGGGTCATAATGAATTGGCATGAACTAATGTAGTTGTTCACATTAATTAATGATGTGCAAATACATTAACAAAGCAATACAGACTACCTTCTCAGGAGGTAGTTAGTTAACAACTAACAACAATTGTTACCCGAATGTAACGCGGCCATGTTGGATCTGTCTGTACTGCATAAATACACAGTGTACTCTCACTCTCACTCTCTCCTGCTGTGGCCCGTGTACAGTACAGGCTGCTGTGGTTCTTCTCAGCACACAGTCCCCATTGCCATTCCTCTCTCTCTCTCTCTCTCTCTTTCTATCCCACCACCTCTTTCTCTCCTCAATTTCTTACCCAACCCCCCTCATACATAGGCCATTTTCCCTTCACTCTTTCTCTCTCCCTCTTTAAAAAGGCCACTTTAAAAGGCCCTAACAGCTCCTTTCCCTCTGAAAGGACATGACCCCTTTCACCTTTGGCAAAAAGCCCTCTTACACGCTTTATCAAAGGCCCTTCCCCTCCCTTACAAACCCCCCCCCCCCCCCCCCCAATAGAGTTCCCTCCCCTCCCTTATAAAGGGCCCTTCCACACATTTATAAAGGGCCCTTCCCCTGTAGAGGATCCTAATCCGCCCTTTCCCTATAGAGCCCCCCCCCCCCGCTCCCCTCCCTAATAAAGGGCCCTTCCATACATTTATAAAGGGCCCTTCCCCTGTAGAGGATCCTAATCCGCCCTTTCCCTATAGAGTCCGCCCCCCCCCCCCCCCACTCCCCTCCCTAATAAAGGGCCCTTCCATATAAAGGGCCCTGCCCTGGCTGTGGCCCCTGCTCACCCTCCAGCAGGATGATGGAGAAGTCCTGCGCGGTTTGGCCCTTGCGCGTGGCGAAGCACTGGTAGGCCCCTGAGTGGGGTTTCTGCGCGGCGCTGATGAACAGGGTCTCGTTGTGGGACCCCTGGATGGAGAAGTGCTGGTCGGGGGACACGGGCTCCGTGTTGCGGAACCAGGACACGGTGAACTGGGGAGAGCCCTGCACCGCGCAGGACAGGATCACCGTGCTGCTGATCCCCGTCTTCAGGTTCTTAGGGGAGAGGGTCACGCGCAGGGGGTCTGCGGGGAGAGAGAGACACACACACACAGGCTGTCAGCACAAACGGATTTTAGGCAGTCATTCGCGCAGAGCATTAGGTCCCAGCGGGCC
>NC_083772.1:13495324-13528233 GCF_963514075.1 Conger conger
GGTCCACACACACGCTGGAGAGCGTGTCCGCACGCACCAAGGCCGCATGCAGACTTTCAGAAAGGCCCTGTGAACCCACACAAAGCGCTCTCACTCGGTTAAACACAAACACTCAAGCGCAACACTAATTCACCACCGGCCGAGGCGAAACACGCTCACCCAGGCCTGGCTCCCGCGAAAATCGAACAGAAAACTGTTATTAATCAAAGCTCAGCTATTTATATGGCAGAAGAATGCGCTATATAAGCAAAGCTTGTATCTTAGGAGCTTGTGCTAAGTAAACACCAAGCAGGTGTAATAGACAATAATAACACAGCAATAACAAGGCCCTTCGCGCCGAGTGCATGTCGTGTGTGTGTGCTTGTGTGTACATATGCATGTGTGTACTAGTGTGTGTGTGTTTTTCAAAGCGGTGCCAGAGACTAACAGCTGTCTTGCACTAAGAGAGATTGAGAGGGAGAACAGGGGGAAGGAGCTGGGATGTGTGTGCGGGGGGGGGGGGGCACGGCCGCCATCATTAAGGAGAAGGCAGAGGTGCTCTGCTTCCCTGCCTTGGGGTAGAGCGTTTTGCATCTTCTAATGAGTCGCAGCGTTTCCAATGAAGCCTGCTGTCTCAATGGGCGCTTCAGCGTGTCACTGCGAACTGCTGAAGGAAGAGAGAGAGAGGGAGGGAGGGAGGGAGGGGAGGGGGAGAGCGAGAGAGAGAGGGAGAGATGGAAGGAGGGAGGGAGGGGGAGAGCGGGAGAGAGGGAGAGATGGAAGGAGGGAGGGAGGGGGAGAGCGGGAGAGAGGGAGAGATGGAAGGAGGGAGGGGGAGAGCGAGAGATGGAAGGAGGGAGGGGGAGAGCGAGAGGGAGAGACAGAGAGAGGGGAAGGAGGAGAGAGAGGGAGAGAGAGGAGAAGAGGCAGGGAGAGAGAGACGGAGAGAAAGCAGGGAGGGAGGAAGAGAGAGAGAGGGAGGAAGAGAGAGGGGGGGAGTAGGAAGGGAGAGGAAGAAAGGAGGACGGAGATGAGCGAGACGGAGAGGAGAGTGAAGCGCGCTTGTTTCCGCGGCGAGGCTATTCATGGCCGTGGGGAAGGGACAGAGATGGATGGGTGACAGGGGAGGAGAGCGAGTCTGCTCCCTCGTCCCCGGATCCAGCCTAATGACTGCAGTCCAGACTGCACGGGAAGAAGGGATGAACAGAGAGAGAGAGAGAGAGAAGAGGAAGAGAAGGAAATACCTGGCTCGATGAGAAGCACCGTAATCTCACCTCCAATCCATCTCTGACCCCCACCGATACCCTGATCCTCTTAGCCCCACCACCCCACCTCCGTATGAACGCAGGGGGGCAAATCTGTTTATTGGCATGGAATCTGCAGCATTTAAAACAGGGACCGGCACGCCACGTCAATCACTGCTGGCAGCACCATACAGGAAGTGGGAGCTAATGCACAGGAAATGGAGGTTTAACCATGACCGAATCTCCCCTTCTCATCCTTTCTCGGTCAGCGAGATGGATTTTGGCGGTGACGCATCTGATTCTGACACATATATTTTGGCCCCCTTTTGCCGACAAGTGGTCCAGGTGAAATATGCCACATCATCACATTACAATTCAGTTATTTTTCTGAATTTATCCAAAGCGACTTACAGTTGATTAGACTCTGCAGGGGAAAATCCTCCAGGAGCAATGTGGGCCTAAGGGCCTTTCTCAGGGGCCCAACTGCTGCATGGATCTTATTGTGGCTACAGCTGGGCTTGAGCACCAACCTTCTGGGTCCCAGTAAGGCACTTTAGCCACAAGGCTGTCCCATCACAGGTGTCACCGAGACAGGCCCACTGTCCAAAACTGTGGTCCAACCCCGTCTCCCTCTGGTCTGTCTGAGCCGAGCTGTCAATCAGAGCTCTTACACAGACACGGTGGTGACAGAAAGGAAGGGTTCCGAGAGAGGCCTGGATCAATAGTGTCTGGGAAATCCCATCTCACACACACACACACGCACGCACGCACGCACGCACGCACGCACGCACACAGACAGGCAGGCACGCACGCACGCACGCACGCACGCACGCACGCACGCACGCACGCACGCACGCACGCACGCACGCACGCACGCACACACACACACACACACACACACCTGCCGGCAAACACTCACACCCACACACACACACACAGACACACACACACACAGACACACCACGCACCCACATACACCTGCCGGCCAACACTCACACTCACACACACACACAACACACATGCACATACACACCCGAGTACGCGCACACACACACACAAACACACACACACTCACACATGCATACACACACCACACACACACATACACATATACATGCACACACACACACTCACGCACGCACCACACACACACATACGCACACACACACACACGCTCTGGATCAATAATAGTTTGCGTGCGCGAGGCGGAGAAATACACTCCCATTGACAAAGATCTGCAACCTGAGCTTAACGCCGCGGCTGGAAACAGCTAGCGACACGATCTTAATCCGGAAAGTGTCAGCATCGATTTTCCAAGGAGAAGCCCGCCTGTGGAGGACGCACACACACACATACACTCGCACACGTATACTCGCACACGTATACACGCACACGCACACACGTATACACGCACACGCACACGCACACACGTATACACACACACGCACACACGTATACACGCACACTCACACACGTATACACACACACTTACATATACACTCACACACGTATACACGCACACTCACACACGTATACACGCACACTCACACGTGTATACACGCACACTCACACGTGTATACACGCACACTCACACATGTATACACGCACACTCACATATACACGCACACTCACACATGTATACACGCACACTCACACATGTATACACGCACACTCACATATACACTCACACATGTATACACGCACACTCACACACGTATACACGCACACTTACACATGTATACACGCACACTTACATATACACACATACACTCGCACACGTATACACGCACACTCACACATGTACACACGCACACTCACACACGTATACACGCACACTTACATATACACGCACACTCACACACGTATACACGCACACTCACACACATATACACACACACACTCTCACACGTATACACACACTTACACACGTATACACACACACTCTCACACGTATACACACACACTCTCACACGTATACACACACACTCTCACACATACACACATACACTCTCACACGTATACACACACACTCTCACACGTATACACACACACTTACACACGTATACACACGCGCACACACACACACACACACACACACACACTCTCACACGCACTGGTCATTTCTGGGTCCCACAAACACACGCCAGTTTTGCTTTGCCAATTTGAAGCGAAACTAAACTCGAGCGCTAATTTTACTGAATTTCAGCGCATTAGCATTGCAATAGCGTTAATTTAATGAAATTCCATCTTGCTTCGAGGCCTGATTTAATTCTTTGAGCAGGCACACAAATGAGAATGAAAATGAATCCACATATTCAAAAAGGGACAGTTATTGGAAGCTACTCAACTCAGTGCCATCTGAGCGGTACTCTGGTCACATGGGAGTTGAACAAACAAATAAATACACACAATAACCACCCCCCCCTCCATTTCAACGCAACGAGGGAGTGTGGATCCACCCGTCGTGAAGGTTCACAATTGCGTTGCATTGGTATTTAACGGTACATGTGTAAGCACTACCTGCAAAAGTGTAAACAAACAGTCGATTCATTATGTCTCCTGGCATATTGACTTATTTCTGCAGTTTGGGTGAAAGCGTGTCCTCCATCCGTGTGCGGATTTTACCTCTGTCCGTTTGTTCATTCGTCCGTCTTTGGGACGCCCCGTACATCAGCTGACCCCGCTGGCCTGACAGCGTCACTCATTGGCTGAGTGTCCGTGACTGACAGAGCCGTCTGGCCACAGCCGCGAGATGACAAACAGACTTAGGCCTGCACCTCGCGCTGACACACTCACTGTCAAATAGGCGCCCGATTGGCTGTAAACACACAGCTCCGGCCCCTCAGAACAGCCCCTCCTAACAGAATGGCCATGTCTCTTTCAACCAGCTACTGCCTGAGGGGCAACAAAATGCAGCGACCGCCAACACACACCTGTCTCACACACACACCTGTCCCACACACCTGTGTCACACACACACCTGTCCCACACACCTGTCTCACACACCTGTCTCATACACACACCTGTCTCCACACACACACCTGTCTCATACAGACCTGTCGCACACACACCGGTCCCACACACGGTCCCACACACACACCTGTCTCACACACCTGTCCCACACACACCTGTCTCACACACACCTGTCCCACACACCTGTCTCACACACACCTGTCCCACGCACCGGTCCCACGCACACACCTGTCCCACACACCTGTCCCACACACACCTGTCTCACACACACACCTGTCCCACACACCTGTCTCACACTCACCTGGCACACACACACACACACACACAAACCTGTCTCATACACACACCTGTCTCACACACCTGTCCCACACACACCTGTCTCACACACACACCTGTCTCACACACACCTGTCCCACACACCTGTCCCACACACACCTGTCTCACACACACACCTGTCCCACACACCTTTCTCACACTCACCTGGCACACACACACACACACAAACCTGTCTCATACACACACCTGTCTCACACAGACCTGTCTCACACACACTTGTCACACACACACCTGTCCCACCACCCTGCCCACCTGCTCTTCATCCAGGCCCAGCTCCAGGTGTGTTTGGTAGGGCGGGAGTATCATGGACGCAGACGCACATAGCACTGAGAACACTGGATTCTTCTGGAGCGGGATCAACTTGCACCCCTTCTCCTCCCTCCAACCAGCCCACCAGCCCACCCTCCAAACCCCTCTTCTGCCCCCCTCAGCCCTGCACCCCCAGGCCCCAGCGCAGCCCTACCTGCGGCGATGGAGACTGTGTCCTTCTCCCAGGACACCACGCTGACGTACTCCTGCACGGCTGCTGGGATGAGGCACTTGAAGACGGCTACGTTGCCCCGCATGGAGCGCTGGTCAGCCACTCGCACTGTGTAGGGCTCCCTGAACACTGCGGGGGGGAGAGAGAGAGAGAGAGCGCGGCCTTTACGTCCAGTCTCCTTCACCGCAAACCGTTAAGAGTCAGCGCTACGTCTTATAATTCACCTTCTGGGTTTCGGGTGGAATCAAATGACTGGAAATCACTGTCACAGTGAGTCAAGGGGGGTTTACCTGAATGCTGAGAAAGGCTATGTAGTGTAACATAATCAATACATTTGTTTTTCAACGCTCACCGCGTTAGGAAATTATATTAAAAAGAAAAGGCAACACACACACGGAGGCGTCCGAAAAGAAAACTGACAGTTTTCGAACTTTGCTCCTGTACACAGACTGGTATGGGGCTTGCAACGACCAAATGAAAGATTAAAAACAGAGGAAGTAAAACGGAGTAAAAGGGACAGGACAGGGAGGAGTGCCGTGCCCTTTTTATAAATCACCCTCTGGATGCTATCAGACAGCGCGGAGTGGCCGGCCGCACCACCTGTCACAAACATTCACCAGAATTAAAAGAAAAACTCTCTGCACATGACAAGCGGAACCCCACGTGGCAAATGAATTATTTATATATAAATGTGTGTGTGTGTGTGTGTGTGTGTGTGTGTGTGTGTGTGTGTGTGTGTGTGTGGTTACAGTTAAAATGGCGAAAACATAGGTGAAAAGACACCGAAGTTAAAACATATCGGAAGATAAAAATACCCCTGTCAATAAATTGCGATTTCATTTTGGGGGCTAATTTTTATTTATTATTTCTTCATCGCCGCCGACTGGGTTTATGGTTTTTAATTATACGAATTAAACTGTTCTTGAGGGAGACTAATGCAAGACGTAGTCAAGGGGAGTTGACACAAACACGAAGAAGCAAATGCGATTACCATCTCGCGCTGCACAGGAAGAAGAGGACTTGGGGGCCTCTCTCGAAGCATTGCAATTTGATTCAGTCGCAATTCAATCTGTGTTGGCTCGGAAGGCGTTTTCTCCCGCAAATGAGCGAAAGGCGCGGACGGTTTAATCAAGACGAGTCACACGCTCGCGTACGCATAGGCGCGCGCACACATACACACACACACACCACAAGGGCAATAATTAACGTCGAGTCTGAAGGCGAATTTCCCCGCTCATTAATAAAGACGGGCGACATTTTAGCCTTACAGAAACTAAACCAATGCCCTTGCCAAAATCCTAGTCTTTAACCTCAACATCATACAATCTCCACATTTTGAGAAAGTAGCCAAAATGGCGATATGGTAACAGTGTGATGAATCTCATGACCTTTGCATAAACTGCAGTGATTTTTTTCTCTTCCCATTTTGCTTTGATTTGGTATGGTGATTAAGTCCAACCCACTGTGGCCTCCGTTTTTGTTTTAATGCCACTATTTAATTAGAGATGGTGACGGTAATATAAATGTTAATTGGCATATGTTTATACGGTCTATAATGTAAATAATTATAATCAGTTCGTTTAAATCTGAAATTACAATTTTTAATCGATGCACAATAGATTTGTATTTTAATAGTTAGGTTAATCGATTTTGCCCTCCCTTCTATAGGCTTGTTTTATATTATTTTTTATTTTTTTAAATTTAATTTATTTATACATTTTTTATTTTATTTATTTTTTACTTATTCGTTGATTGATTCGCACCTTGAGACCTTGATATGGGAGCCTACCCAGCTTCGTGTCAGTTCGGCCTATTGTCGGATGTGCACTGTAAACGTGACTAAGATCATTTATTGAGGCACAGCACCACGCAACCAACTACAGCCCACCTTCAGAATTCGTTTTTATGGTAGAAATAAGTAGGATAAAAGTAAATGTGATTGGTTAAAAAATCAAAAAAAATAAAACAGAAAAATATTATAACAGTACCAATCGGCAAATTAATAATGGCTTCATGTTTGAGATCTGAGACATATAAAGAGTATTGTTTATGTATAAATTACACTCCTCTCTAGATGTGCACGTAGTCATTATAATGTGATTGATGCCTTGGCTGTATTCGCTGGTTGCTTAGAAACGAGCTAAAACATCGCCTTGCGCTCTCCCTCACTGCGACGAGAGTCCTGTATCATTGTCATTTAAATAATTCAGCATAGTGAAACCCAATACGATATTTACTTATTCATAAAGCAAAGAATGAGGAAATTACTCAAATAAAGCGCAAATGAACGGTCGACTTAATTAATTCATAGGCGTGTTTGTTTAAAATAAACAAAACATATCAGCGCCTGTCCCTTCGGATGTAAAAATACCCAAATATAGGCCTATAAGATAAACTCTGCGTTTTTAGCTGTGCACCTGTTGTATCGAGTCCAGCATACAAATTGGAATGGTGACGTCCAGAAGATTACTTTGCTGGTAGCTGGTCCCAACATTGTGCACCTCAACATGAAATAGCCTACCTTTAGGCCTAGTTTCATATTTTAGGAAGTAAAAGAAAGCACTCAGAAACCCGTGCTGCTATTCAGTAAACAGCATTACAAAGCTTGTCTATTTATTCATACTAAATTCCCCCCCCCCCCCAAAAAATTTAATTGGTCAAAAATAATAATTATATATATATATATATATATATATATATATATATATATATATATATATATATATATATATATATATATATTTATTATTATTATTATTATTATTATTATTATTATTATTATTATTATATTTTTTATATAGACAGGATATAATTGGATAGGCTTATTGTCCTGAAAAGCCGCGTGACCCAACAAGATCGACACCTTCCGTATGCTACTGAACCGTTTCACGAAGCATGTCATTACTTCACTTCGAAAGAAGACACCATAAGTAAACAAAGACACTGAAACAATGGTTAAAAAAAAAATTCAAAACAGGCAAATGTCAGACAAAGATAAAGGATCTATTCATTAGCTAACTGGAACGACGACGGGTGCACAAAAACCTGTCAGCTGGGTACAGGCGCGAGTTTCTTAAAGCAAACCTTTGGGGTTCCTTGCTGTACGCGCTTACCAACGCCTCAATCGCCGAGTCGTCAGTGATGGGACGTTAAACCAACGGACATATGGAGTGACAACGAAAATTGATTCCGGAATGACTAGATACATGCAGACAGATATATGTACACAAAGGAACAGAGAATGTTACATTTCAAGCCAAGACCACACTGTCGTCTGATAAATGTCCCATTGTGCTTACGGAGAGAATAGGGCATTGACAGGTGATTATTTTAGGATTAGGCTTTCGGAGCCCCGTCGCACAACTGACGCAGCCCCACTGTTTGACTGGCTTAAAACCTATAGGCGTGTTACCGAGGACTGGCCTATGCGACAGAGTGCAAAGCACACCCTCATACGATGTCAAGTTGTGAGTGGATAACCTGCTCCATCGACCTATTAAATCGCAGTTGTTTATTTATTTGGAATCTGCTAACACCCCAATTTTTGGTGCAGTCCATTGTCTGCCCTTTTAATCCCGAATTTGGTGCTGGCATTATTATTAGTTTGGATGTTAGTGCTCGCCACTGCTGTGGGGAGGAATATGAAAACAGATGTTGACTGTGCAAAGGTGGAGGTTCTCTCTCTCACTCTCTCTCTCACTCTCACTCTCTCCTGATGTGAAAGGCAGAGCATGCGTGTGCGAGCATTTATGCGTGTGAGTGTGCCTTTATGTTAAGTGACGGGAGAGAGGGAGAGGGGGGGGGGGTATGGGTAGTGAAAGAAAGAAGAGAGAGTGGGGGGGAGTTGGAGAGAGGAAGATACACACACACACACACACACACACACACACACACACACACACACACACACACCATTATGAATTCCAGTTGTTTTCGAGTAGAAATTTAGAAATTTACAGCTAAAAATACGCACCAAACAATGCATAGGAGCGCTGTAACAAAGCCAGCGCGCAGTGACTTTAATGAAACGCACCTCCTTTTCCGAGGCTGTGGCTGTTGCTATAACTGGCGCAGGATCAGCATGGGGGTGTGCGAGTGTGAAAAGGAGGAGGAGAGAGGGAGAGCGGGGGGGGGGGGGGGGCGACTCACACTGGGAACTGTCTGTTGGCATCATTCCTCCGTGCCACCTGACACAGGTGACGCCGCACCCTGCCAGTCACAGCCCGTCGCCCGTGGCAACCGCGGAACACGCTGAGCGGAGCGAGGGGGCGGTCTGAGGGTGGGGGAGGGGGACAGGGGCGGGAGGCGCGGTGTGGGTGAAGGTAGCGAGTGTTTCGGTTTTCGTGCCTGGGACCCTGAGAGAGTGTGTTTGTGTCATTTCCTGTACTGCTGGGGGTGGGGGTGTTTTTATAAAACATTCTGGTCGTTCGTTAGTCATTGTCATGCTCTGGCAAAAATAGTTACTGTTTATGTGATTCTCTGAGCTCCTAAGTAAAAAATAGCAATGTATTTGTGTGTGTGTGAGCGTGAGCGTGTACGTGTGTGTCTGTGTGTATGTGTGTGTGTCTGTGAGTGTGTGTTTGCAGGCGTGTGTGTCTGTGGGCATGTGTGTGTGTGTCTGTGGGCAAGTGTGTGTGCAGGTGTCTGTGCGTGTGCGTGTGTGTGTGTATGTGTATGTGTGTGTGTGTGTGTATGTGTATGTGTGTGTGTGTGCAGGTGTGTGTGTGTGTGTGTGTGTGTATGTGTATGTGTATGTGTATGTGTGTGTGTGTGTGTGTGTGCAGGTGTGTGTGTGTGTGTGTGTGTGTGTGTGTATGTGTATGTGTGTGTGTGTGCAGGTGTCTGTGCGTGTGTGTGTGTTTGTGCGTGCGTGCGTGTGCGTGTGCGTGTGGGTGTGTGTATGTGTATGTGTGTGTGTCTGTGTGCAGGTGTGTGTGTGTATGTGTATGTGTATGTGTATGTGTATGTGTGTATGTGTATGTGTATGTGTATGTGTATGTGTGTGTGTGTGTGCAGGTGTATGTGTGTGTGTGTGTGTTTAATAAACCTGCACCTCCTCCCTCCCACCCAAACAGCGCCTCCTCTGCAGCGCGGGTCTCCACGCCCTCGCAGATCTGTCCCAGCATGCCGTGCGGGCACGGGCACACTGTCTGCCTCTCCTCCGCAGGCTCGGCTCTGCCAACCAGCAGGAAGAGGGGCACAGCGGCACGGAGACGGCCTGAGCACGAGGGGCACAGAGGCACAGAGAAGGCCCAATCAGGCAGGGAGGGGCTGCAGCGGGCACGGAGACGGCCCAATCAGGCAGGGAGGGGCTGCAGCGGGCACGGAGACGGCCCAATCAGGCAGGGAGAGGCTGCAGCGGGCACGGAGACGGCCCAATCAGGCAGGGAGAGGCTGCAGCGGGCACGGAGACGGCCCAATCAGGCAGGGAGAGGCTGCAGCGGGCACGGAGACGGCCCAATCAGGCAGGGAGGGAGGGGCTGCAGTGGGCATGGAGACGGCCCAATCAGGGAGGGAGGGAGGGGCTGCAGTGGGCACGGATGGACAAGAGGAGAGAGCAGCAAGAGACACAGCCCCCTAATCCAGAGAGAGAGAGAGAGAAAGGGGGGAGGAAGACAGAGAGAGACAGAGGGAAATAGCGGGAGAAAGAGAGGGGGAGAGGGGAGAGAGGGGGGAGAGGGGAGAGAGAGAGGGATTGAGAGATAGAGGGAGTGAGAGAGAGAGGGAGGGAGGGAGTGAGAGAGGGAGAGGGAGAGAGAGAGGCTGGGGCCCCTCCGGTCTCCCAGCGCGGTTGGTGGTGACCTTGGCGCATTGCCCAGGGTTGCTTCGCCAACTGTCTGTGTCGCCGTGCGTCTGTCTGCCGCAACTCCACAGTCTGCCCCTGCCTCTCTCTGCCCGCCCCGCTCTGTCCAGGCTCTCAATATGGCGGCTCCTGTTAACAGCGCTCCTCCACGGGCCTGACCCCCGGGTCCCCTCCTGTCCCCTCCTGTACTGACACGGCGTCCGTAATCAGGTTTTAGAGTCGTATCTCCAACCCTCCCTCCCTCCCTCTCTCTCCCTCCCTCTCTCTTGCTCTCTCACTCACTCTCTCCCTCTCTCCCTCTCTCTCTCTCTCTCCCTCCCTCCCTCTCTCTCTCTCACTCACTCTCTCCCTCTCTCTCTCACTCCCTCCCTCTATCTCTCTCAATCCCTCCCTCTCCCGCTCCCTCCCCCTCTCTCTCTCACTCACTCACTCACTCACTCACTCTCTCTCAATCCCTCCCTCTCTTTCTCTCTCTCACTCACTCTCTCCCCTCTCTCCCCTCTCCTTCTCCCGCTATCTATCTCTCTCCCTCTCTCTCTCTTTGTTTGGGCGTGACGGCCCGAGCATGCCGGAGATCAGAACGGAGGAGGGCGAGGATGGAGGGATGAAGAGAGGGGGGATTTATTGTGCCCGATGATTTCCCATCAGGCCGGTCGAATGACAAACACTGGGAAACAATGCAACACATCTGTGTCCAGGTGCCTTACCAACAAACATGAGTACACAACTCTCCCTTAAAATGTACCCTCTCCTGTCTTTCTCTCTTTGATCGGTCCCCCATCTCTCCTCACCTCTCTTCCCTTCCTCTCTCCTTCTCTCCCTGCCCCCCGTTTCCCTTGGCTCCATCTGTCGACCCCTCTCTAGATTTCCCTCCCCCTGTTCTCCTCCCTCCTCCCTCTCCATCCACTCTCTCCACGATGTCATCCAACCTTTCTTTTCCCCCTGCCCTCCCTCACACTCCGCCCTTTCCGTGAGCTCCCTCTATTTGTCTGCACTCTTTCCCCCCATCCTCTCACCCTGTTCCCCCCACTCTGCCCCCTCCCCCCACCTCATGCGGATCCAGTCACCCACAGAAAATCACAGTTTCTCCAGGGAAAGTTCGGCAGAGTTTCCATATGAAATGAACGGAGTGGCCAGTTACAGTCTTCAAATGAGCACAAAACATAACTGTATATTCAAATCATAACAGTTTTTAAAAATACCAGAAAGCTGCCGTTTAAAACCCAGATTTGCTAACAGCTAACGGCATTAGCCGAGAAAAAAAATCGATAACAGCACTTCTGCAACGTGATGTTAAAAGACAAAACCGAACGATTATGATCAACTAGGTAGGCAGGTTGCTTGTCTAGCTAGTCTGTCTACTTGTCGTGGTTATGGATCATATTGTGGTCGCCGTGGTATTGAGACAGAAGATGATGTCAGGGAGCGATTGAGTGGGATCATCTGTCCACTGTCTTACTGCAATCAAGTCCTCTTCAGTTTATTTTTGCCAAAATACCTTGGCTGGTCTTTAGATATAAGGATTGAATGCACTATGCTGACATTATTTATTAAAATACCAAAATAGCAATCATCTACGATGGCTCCCTATTCAGAACAGGCAGATACAGGTTTTGCCCACTCGAACTATGTCATTCATATTCTGGCCCTCCCCCTCTCTTATATACCCTTCTCTTATATACCCTCTGCCCCCCCCCCCCCCCCCCCCTCATACCCCCTCTGCCCCCCCTCCCTCTCTCATACCCCCTCTGGCCCCTCCCCCTCTTATATACCCTCTGGCCCCTCCCCCCCCCACTCTTATACCCCCTCTGGCCCCTCTCTTATACCCCCTCTGGCCCCTCCCTTATACCCCCTCTGGCCCCTCTCTTATACCCCCTCTGGCCCCTCCCCCTCTCTGATACCCCCTCTGGCTCCTCCCCCTCTCTTATACCCCCTCTGCCCCCCCCCCCCCCCCTCATACCCCCTCTGGCCCCTCTCTTATACCCCCTCTGGCCCCACTCTTATACCCTCTCTGGCCCCTCTCTGATACCCCCTCTGGCCCCTCTCTTATACCCCCTCTGGCCCCTCTCTTATACCCCCTCTGGCCCCACTCTTATACCCTCTCTGGCCCCTCTCTGATACCCCCTCTGGCCCCTCTCTTATACCCCCTCTGGCCCCTCTCTGATACCCCCTCTGGCCCCTCTCTTATACCCCCTCTGGCCCCTCTCTGATACCCCCTCTGGCCCCTCCTGATACCCCCTCTGGCCCCTCCCTGATACCCCCTCTGGGCCCCTCTCTGATACCCCCTCTGGCCCCTCTCTGATACCCCCTCTGGCCCCTCCCTGATACCCCCTCTGGCCCCTCTCTGATACCCCCTCTGGCCCCTCTCTGATACCCCCTCTGGCCCCTCTCTGATACCCCTCTGCCCTCCCCTCCTCGCTCAGGTGGCTCACCGGCCTTGACGCGATGCTGGGGCTGCGATCTTGCCGGCCTGGTTCTCGGCGGTGCAGAAGTAGTCGTTGTCGTGGATGAAGCTGTTGAAGGCGGAGGGGGAGAAGGGGTAGAGCTGCAGCGTGCCGTTGGCGTGGACATGGCGGATGTGCGGGACGTCGTAGATGTCGTCGCCGGTGGCCAGGTACCAGCGCAGGACGGCGTGGGGGGCGCCGCCAGCGGGGCAGGGCAGGGACACCCCCACCGAGCTGGAGAACGTCACCCTCTGCAGGGAGGCGTTCACAAAGTACAGCCGCGTAGAGCCCTCATCCTCACTGTGCACTGAGGGGAGAGAGAGAGAGAGAGAGAGAGGGAGGGAGGGGGAGAGGGAGAGAGAGAGGGAGAGAGAGAGGGAGAGAGGGAGAGAGAGAAAGAGAGGGAGAGGGAGAGGGGAGAGAGAGAGAGAGAGAGAGAGGGGGAGAGAGAGAGGGAGAGAGAGGAAGAGAGGGAGAGGGAGAGGGAGAGGGAGAGAGAGAGGGCACGGGTCAGTACATACACACACATATATTTATATACACACACACACACACACACACACAAGTGCACACATACACACAAGCATGTACATATACACACACACACGCACAAGTACACATACAAACACACATATATATACACACACGTACACATACACACACACACATATATACACAAATACATACATACACACACACACAAACACGCACACACAAACATAAACAGACACACGCACAGCTATCCAACTAGAGTCTTGTTACCCAATGGGTAATACTTCAACTATACGCCATGAAGCGCACCATTTATGACAGTGCATTACAGTTTATGATCTATGTCATAACACTGTCAAAAAGTTTCAGTTATGGCTTGTTTAGGATCGATTTTGTCAAACCTACTTGTGCATTATGAGTGCTCAGGTGGTTAAGGTGTAATGTCATGCTTATGACAGTGTTATGTAGGCTTTGTAGCATATAAAATGGTTATATGCAGAGAGCTCCACAATGTTTTGGACAACTAAATATATTTTCTTGATTTGGCTCTGAGATCTACAATTTAGCTTTGCAATCTAACCTGTGGTTAAATTGCACATTCTCAACTTTAATTTAAGGTTTATACACTTAGGTCTACAAAGTAGATTTATATATGATTAAATAGTATTTTTTTAACATAATGTCAGGGGCATATTGATGTGATGTAAATGAAAGTAGTCGTGTTTAGTTCTGTTGCATATCCTTTGTAAGCAAAGACTGCTTGAAGCCTGTGACCCCTAGACTTGACCAGGTGCTCTGCTGAAGCTCTGCACTGCAGCCATTTTCAGCCTGCTTGCACTGATGGGCGAGTTGTCTTAAGGTTTCTCTTCAGCATATGAAACTCATGTTCAATTGGAATCAGATCAGGCGAATGACAAGGCCTGTCTATCATTCTCCAGTTTTGGGCTTTGAAAAAGTCCGTTGTTGCTTTAGCGGTATTTTCGGGATGATTGTCTTGCTGTAGGGCCATCCAATGAGTTTGTAGGTATTTCCTTGGACTTGAGCAGAAGAGATGTTTCTGTTCACTTCAGAATTACATCATCAATGAAGCAGATGAGGGGTGGGGCGTGCTTTGGATCTTGGGCAGTTCCCATTGGCCCCCACACCTTGCTCCTGCTATCACTCTGATACAAGCCAATCAGCTTGTCCACAAGATCTTTTTCCAAAAGTCTGCAGGCTTTTAGGTACTTCTTGGCACACTAAGTTCGGTCAGCCTGTATTGCAACTTTGCAAAGGCGTCACAATGGTTTGCAACTTGCAGTGTAGCCTCTGTTCTGTTCGTGAAGCCTCCTGTGGACAGTAGTCACTGACACATCCACACTTGCCTCCTTTCCTCTGAAGGATGGACAAAACCATTGATTTTGTTAAGCCTAAGGTTTGGCCTATGTCTCAGACTGTATTCATCTGCCTTATCAGGGCTTCCCTGACTTCCTTCCAGTGGCACAGCTCTTTGACATTGACAGACACCAATAACAGACTCAAAAGGCAATCAAAAGCCTAGAATTAAGACAAAATACTAAAAGCACTCTTATACCGCCACAATATAAAAAGTGCTGTCATTTTTACATGGTGGAAAGCAAAGTGCATAAAATACACTTTAATAAAAGCTGAGTATCTGCACTTTAATCACAGGTGATTTATTTGATTACAAATATAAAATTGCAGAGTGCAGAGCCAAATCAGGAAAAAATATGCCAAATGCGCCTTTGTACCAGACATTATGGAGCTCACTGTACCATAAGCAAAGTACCATGCAGCAAATGCAAATCTCCCTCACACATAGGCACACAACTGTCTCAACATTGACAACTCAATGTGGGAACACAAAAGTCCCCAGAATGCAGAAGGGACCCAACAATGACTACTCAGAGGAGGACCACAAAAGTCCCCACAATGCAGAAGGGACCCAACAATGACTACTCAGAGGAGGACCACAAAAGTCCCCACAATGCAGAAGGGACCCAACAATGACTACTCAGAGGAGGACCACAAAAGTCCCCACAATGCAGGAGCAAGATTTGAGAAGAAGAGATTATATTGATTCATTGACTGTGGTCCCAGTAAAATGGTGCAATTACATCTGTAAGTGCATCTGTAAGTGCAGACGGCTGTGTGAATTATGAGACCAGACACACAGTGCATTTATAAAATAAAATGTTTCAATTTTAATTTCAAGGCTACGACTCTATGGGGCAGTTTTGCAGACATATTATGTAAGAGAGAAATCCAAATTTGTGGATTCCAAGAATAGGTTTCACTATGATGAAAGCTATGTAAACAGCTTACAATTTAAGAAAAAAGGCAGAAGACATTTAAAGAAAAAAGAAGCTTACATGAGCAGAATGTACCAAACACAAAACAGGTTTACGGTGGAGTGTGTATGTATAATCAACCATGTTGCTAAGACAAATGAGCCAAGGGGTAACACTGTCTTTTGTATGATGTTAGGCCCATCTGCGAGTGGCAAACTGAATCTAGTCACTGGGCTTGTGACGTTGGCAAAGCGTAGACATGAAAGAACCGGAAGCCAACAACAGCAAAACATACATTCAATGCATACTGCATACATTTTTCAAATATATATTTTTTTGTATCGTCGAATGGAGTGTGACGAGAAACAAGACCAATATATATATATATATTTTATACATTATACATGTGTCCTGACCTTCTCGTCTTGCCATCTTGCTCCTGACACTAAGATATAATACGTGACGCGGTTGATCAATTTAAAAAATGATGCAATAGGCTAAGCACTATTCCGATTATTAAATAAATCACAAATCCTTTCGTCATGGACGCGCGTTCTGGTCCGCATTTCACAGTTTGATAAGCACACATCCCATTATAAAAATTTGACCACGGGAGGAAAAAAACAAAACGGAATCTTGTTGTTGCCGTGCTGTAATTACCCCTTATCTCAAATTCGATTTTTAAAAAGACGCTGTTGTATCCAGTAACAGACCGGAGTGTGTTAAGTTTATATTCTTGCTGCAGTTCATTCTCATTGATTGACGTGTCAATGTCAGGTCAGCAAAGTATCAAATCGGGACAGTGGTGAGAAAATACAGATTTTTCTCCCCCGTTCAGGCGCACACATATCATCGAGACATCTGACACATGTAGTGACAACAGCATCCGTAATTGATGTAGGGGGGAGAGGGGTGCCCGAGGTTAAACCGCACTCAGCTGGAACGCACAGAGACCGCGGAGCCGGAGTGGTTGATAGAGTGGTGGTGGGAGTGGTCAGGAGTGAAGACTCATTACCATGGGGGTCAGAGGCTTCCGTCCCAAGGGGAACTATGTCGTTGGTCTTAACCTAAATCGCTTTCGTAATGGCCCACCAAAGTGAAGGGATTACGGAGTATCTGCGGAAAGTAGCGTGGTCTGTCCCGAATATAGGCAACTGATAGGCAAATGAATGGATTGAGTTCTACAGATTAGACGATGCCCGATGTCGTGGTTGTCCGCGCACTTTGTCGTGGTGCTGTGTTGTTTTAACGCGATTTCCATCTTAGATCGACCATGAAATGCTACACAGAGAGTTGCTGTCAACCCTTTGTGTTTATCAACCAAAACTTGTAATTCAACCAGGAACGGTCCTGAAATCGAGGTCAATGCTGCAACGTTGTAAAGTGAAATTTGCGCTTGTTCTTTGAGGGATGCTTACTTCAGTTCCTGATGTGAAGTTGCTCAATGTGAAACACTTTGGAGCTCAGGTAACACCGTTTAATGCATCTAAAGGATTCATATTCTATAAAAGTGAAACTGATTTGCTCAATTAGCGATCTAGGTTGGCAGCTAATAAATGTACAGCTCACATTTAAACTTCAACTACAAATACATTAATAGCTACTATATATATGAGTAAATATTAGTTAATTCATTTCTTATTTAAACCATTTAGTATTTCCTTGTACTATCACTATATAGTCACTATATAGTGATAGTACAAGGAAATACTAAATGGTGTAAATATGAAATTAATTTACTCATATCTGTAATCATTCTTAGTCACTGGTTGTGTCCAGCTTTTACAAATTAAAGGAACAATTTTGATACTGGTCAAATGAAAAACAAGAAATGCACACAAATTGTGCCATTCAAAACATTAAGCACCTGACAAAATAAAGATGATAAAAAGCAGAGGCAGGAGCAGAAAGATGGAGATTAGGGATAAAGTCTTTATGGGATGACATTGGGCTGGGGGAGGAGGCGGAGAGCCCGTGTTTTTTTATATTTCCGTGGAACATGCAGGGATATGTTATGTGATTGGGATTTGTATGCCAGACGCAGAGAGTTAAATCCACATAATCTCCTTTCACATTTAACACACACAGTCTCCCCACCCAGATAATTGCACAGTGGAGGAGTGTCTCTCCCTCACAGCAGGCAGATTAGGAAGCAGGGAAGGGGCACGGTGTTGGGTTAGAAGTGCAGTGTTGGGCGAGAGGCAAAGTGTTGGGTCTGAGGTGCAGTGTTGGGCGAGAGGCAAAGTGTTGGGTCTGAGGTGCAGTGTTGGGTGAGGGGCACGGTGTTGGGTTAGAAGTGCAGTGTTGGGTGAGAGGCAAAGTGCTGGGTGAGGGGCACAGTGTTGGGTTAGAGGTGCAGTGCTGGGCCAGAGGTGCAGAGTTGGGGCAGTGGCACAGTGTTGGGTAAGAGGTACAGTGTTTGGTCAGGGATGCAGTGCTGGAAGAGAGGGAAAGTGTTGGGTTAGAGGTGCAGAGTTGGGTCAGGGGCGCAGTGCTGGGTCTGAGGTGCAGTGTTGGGTTAAAGGTGCAGTGTTTGGTTGGAGGAGCAGTGTTGGGTCTGAGGTGCAGTGTTGGGTAAGAGGTACAGTGTTTGGTCAGGGATGCAGTGCTGGAAGAGAGGGAAAGTGTTGGGTTAGAGGTGCAGAGTTGGGTTAGGGGCGCAGTGCTGGGTCTGAGGTGCAGTGTTGGGTTAAAGGTGCAGTGTTTGGTTGGAGGAGCAGTGTTGGGTCTGAGGTGCAGTGTTGGGTAAGAGGTACAGTATTTGGTCAGGGATGCAGTGCTGGAAGAGAGGCAAAGTGTTGGGTTAGAGGTGCAGAGTTGGGTTAAAGGTGCAGTGTTGGGTCAGGGGTGCACTTCTGGGTCTGAGGTGCAGTGTTGGGTGAGAGGCACAGTGTTCGGTTAAAGGCACAGTGTTGGGTCTGAGGCACAGTGTTGAGGCCAGAGAAGTAGTGTTGCGCTGGACCTATCAAATGTGTAGTAAGATTGTATCCCTGCTCTTAGTTGTCTTTTTCATGGAACCAGCAACCATTTTAGAAATCTTTTGCACTGCTGCTATCCTATATCACTATACAGCTACGCCTGACTAAGGAATATGCAGGTGCAGTCTAGCAGTCTATTCTTTAGAAATGGTCTCAACCTCAGTTACAGATCAGGACCATGGACAACATGTGGTTTGGCATAGCCAGGACTGCAGACTGAACAAACATGTGTGTGATCAGGACCATGGACAGTGTCAACTTCTATTAGCTCCGATAGCTGGTGTGCAAGTAGCATAAGGCTAAGTGTAAGTGAATGTCAAAGCTTCAGATAAATATCCCAATACCCCTAAGCCAACAGTGAAACGCACCACATACTGAATGTCCCAAACCAAAATTATATTATAGAATCAATCAAATGGATCAATTATGCCTTACGGAAGCAAAATATTATCGGGGAAAAATGATTTGCTCCCGTCCTGCTTTTGGTAAATCCAGGTCACCCAGTTCACCCCCCTTCTCCCCACTGCAGATTATGGCCCACTGTATAAACCCCCATAATAAAGATTACAATATCTATAATCTCACTGTGGGGGGCTGGGGTTAGGGGAGGGGGGGGCGAGATTCCCCACTGGCCCCCATCAAGGTCTCAGCCACAGAGAGAGGGATGGAGGGAGAGAGGGAGGGACAGAGATTGAGGTGAAAGTGGGGGTGTACATGCGTATGAAGAGTGTTTTATTTCTCCTGATTGATTGCTAATTCAGACGGGTCGGAATCAGTGGGTTGGTTTGGGGGTGTGGGCTGTACTGTGATAAATGCTAATGAGGGGATTTCGGTTTGGTTTGTCCTTCGGGGGAGTCCCAATGTCAGAGCCAGACCTGCTACCTCCAGCACCACTCCCAGCGCAAGCCCAACCTCAAGCTGCCTCGTTGTCAAGAAGCATATTTAAACATAGCAATGAATTTAAGCATCAATCAATAAATGCCATGAGAGTACACAATAGTGAAAATAATCATATAACCAATGACATCACATAAGTAATGACAATAAGAACAACAACAATAACCCAATAATATAATCATTGATCAGAATATAATTTTATTCCTCTCTCTCTCTCTATGTTCCTGCTCCTCAAAGGGAGTGATGCACAAATGGTGAGGCTGGTGTTAAGTGGGTTCACTTGTCTAACACTTGTTTGTTTAACGCTCTGAGTCGCCTTTCAGTCTGAAAGGTCAGCCATGGGCGCCCACCAGGGTACCACCTTACTCAGCACATCTCTCTGAGCCCCGCCCGCTGTGCGCACGCGCACGCACACACATACACGCACACACATACACACACACACACACACGCACACGCACACACACGCACGCATGCACGCACGCACGCACATACACGCACGCACGCACACACATACACACACGCACACGCATACACACACACACACACACACATACACGCACACACATACACACACACACACACACACGCACGCACGCATGCACGCACGCACGCACATACACGCACGCACGCACACACATACACACACGCACACGCATACACACACGCACACACACGCACACATGCACACAAAGATGCACACACACATGCACACACACCGACACAAACAGACACGCATGGACACAGACACAGACACACACAGGCACACAGACACACACACGCACACAAACACACACACGCACACAAACACACGCACGCACAGACACACTTGCATGCACGCAGCTGCAATGCTATCTGTACAGGTATAGATGCTAGCTGTACAGGTATGGATGCTAGCTGTACAGATATAGATGCTATCTGTACAGGTATGGATGCTAGCTGTACAGGTATGGATGCTAGCTGTACAGGTATAGATGCTAACTGTACAGGTATGGATGCTATCTGTACAGGTATAGATGCGATCTGTACAGGTATGGATGCTAGCTGTACAGGTATGGATGCTATCTGTACAGGTATAGATGCTATCTGTACAGGTATGGATGCTAGCTGCACAGGTATAGATGCTATCTGTGCAGGTATAGATGCTATCTGTGCAGGTATGGATGCTATCTGTGCAGGTATGGATGCTATCTGTACAGGTATAGATGCTATCTGTACAGGTATAGATGCTATCTGTACAGGTATAGATGCTAGCAGTGCAGGTATAGATGCTAGCTGTACAGGTATAGATGCTATCTGTGCAGGTATAGATGCTATCTGTACAGGTATGGATGCTAGCTGTACAGGTATAGCTGCTATCTGTACAGGTATGGATGCTAGCTGTGCAGGTATAGATGCTATCTGTACAGGTATGGATGCTAGCTCTACAGGTATAGATGCTATCTGTACAGGTATGGATGCTATCTGTACAGGTATAGATGCTAGCTGTGCAGGTATAGATGCTAGCTGTACAGGTATAGATGCTATCTGTGCAGGTATACATGCTTTCTGCACAGGTATGGATGCTAGCTGTGCAGGTATAGATGTTATCTGTGTAGGTATGGATGCTAGCTGTGCAGGTATAGATGTTATCTGTGTAGGTATGGATGCTACACTGTGTATGCATGGGCACTACTTCTGTATGCTACCTGTGCAGGTATGGTCGACAGTGATGACCCCACCAAAGATTTCCTCAAGGAATCTGTCCTGGTTGCATTTCAGGCCCCCGGACAAGAGGGGGCAGCAGCGGCTCCTCCTTCAGTTTGAAGGGGGGGGGATAGGGGGTTGGGTGCACGGCATGCGCTTGATGAAGAGGATAATGAAGTAACCCAATTTATTTTTCCTTTGTTCTAAAAAGACTCTACTACTGCAGGGAAATGTAGTCCTCTCCTGTCCTACAGCTCCACTGCCTTCCCCAAGCTCCCCCCCCCCAAAAAAAAGAATGAACCAAGGGGAAAAAAAGAAAGAAAAAGAGTGTCTCTTTAGGTTGCAAAAGAAAGACAGGCTTTTTTAGGGATGTTTTGGCAGTGATATTCGCCTCTCCCTTTCCTGTGGAGCTCCGGGTGCTGGTTGGCACATTTGATCTTTTTGCAGTCTGCATGAGGACGGCGTATGAATATGTATGTTGCCCAGGCGGGATATTGGCCATGCAGAGCAGCGATGCATTATGCAGCTTTCCCCATCGCTCATCTCCAGTCCCACTGACACACGACCCTCACACTCACTCACAACACTGCCACACGTGCGTATACAAGAGCACACACACTCCACAGTGCCCCACACACACACACACACCACTGTACCACATACACACACACACACACACACTGCAAGCTACCACACACACACACACACACACATACACACACACACACTCCACTGTACCACACACACACACCACTGTACCACACACACACACTCCACTGTACCACACACACACACACACACACCACTGTACCACACACACACTGCAAGCTACCACACACACACACACATACACACACACACACTCCACTGTACCACACACACACACACACACACTCCACTGTATTACACACACACACACACACCACGGTCCTACAAAAACACACACACACACACACACTCCACTGTACCACACACATACACACACTCGCGCACACACTCTCACATGCACACACACATACGCACACACACACTCTCTCTCACTCACACATGGGCACATACACTGTTACTCGAACATGCACTCACAAACACACACTCTCTCTCACACACATACACACACACACACACACACACACACACACACACACAGATACTCTCCAGCACAGGTGTGCTTCCAGTTTTCCAACACCCATTTGCAAATGGATGAGTTTGTGCGTCGCATCAGATGTGGGGGGGCCTGAGCCAGCAGTCTGTCTCTCCAGCAAATGTGACACACTCTCTCTCTCTCTCTCTCTCTCTCTCTCTCTCTATCTCTCTCTCTCTCTATCCCTCTCTATTTCTCTCTCTCTCTCTTTCTTTCTCTCTTTTGGTCTCGCTCAACATCAACGGAAGGACGGAACTGGCCACGGCTCCTGGCACAACATTACACAAATCTAACAGTGTCATGTGTTGGCAAGGCATTCAACCCACAGGGCTGTCTCACTCTCTCTGACCAATTCCAAAATATTCCCTCCCGCAGTAGCGTTTTAGATTGAGGAATTCAGCTGGCATCCTATCCGGGGGACCTCACTTCTCATACAATATACCCGCACAGCTATTTACTGAGTGAAGCCATTCAGATAGAGCACCATTCAGAAGGACACAGCCGCACTGCCCCACCTGGGATTCCAGCAGCATCAGTCTCAAAGTTATAGGGCCAGTACACAAACCATTCTTTCACACACAGCACATACAGCAGAGAGTTCAGCATTGTACGGAGGCAAGAAAGAAAGTGACAGACAGACAGGTCTGAACCTTCTGCTGGACCAGACCTTGTGTGAGCAATAAATCATAAACAAATGTCTCTATGGATATGTGAATGCGTCGGTTATACATTTTAGGTCTTTCATGAACAGAGTGTCATAATTATTACTGTAAGCTGTAAAAATGTGTTTTCTAATTTTGATTAGTAGGTTATTTCAGGTTTGGTCGATGCTGGAAATAGTAAGAAATAGTGAGTAAGTGAGTATGATTTAGTAAAAATGTAAAATTCACCGTGTAACAATAAACACAAAGTGCAATGAGGGTCGATTGTAACCCCGGCCATTTTGAATCATGACCTTGACCCTCTAATCAAGGATATAAGAAGCTAGACAGGATTTGGGATTTGGAAATAAAAGCTACTGTGAATCAAATGAACCGGTGGAAGGAGAAATACTGACATTACATTCAGGTGGGCCAGTTTATACGGACATTACATCAGGTGGGCCAGTTTGACCATGTCATTGTAATACACTTCAGAAAGAAGAAAATCTTCATTCCATGATCATTTCAAGACAAAGGAAAAATCAACTCCATTTACTGATGAGATATGGACTCCCTGGCAGGCAAATATATACTGTATATACCGTATCCTACAGAACAGGTGTACATGACAGTAAACGGCCATGTTCTGTGGGAACACTTTTTGGTGACGGAGGTGCATTTTAGAGGATACAATACAGAAGTGTTGGTTTCAAGATGGGGTTTCCCCATGATGCGGCTGAAAAGACACACACACACACACACACACACACACGAGGCAGCTGAAACGCAGGGCAGGCTGATTTTGCTGTGCTGCTGCTGTTTCACTGATTGTTGGGAATGATTTGCATGAACATAAACTCAATCAGCTGGAGTCCCACAGCATTGGTCCTCCCACGGCTGAATCAGGAATATCAGGCTAAATTTACATAATGCATCTAGCGGTTTGTACGTGTGTGTGTGTGTGTGTGTGTGTGTGTGTGTGTGCCCAAGTTCATGTGCACAAGTGTGTGTGTGTGAGCGCAAATGCATGTGTGTGTGTGTATGTATGTGTGTGTGTGAGCGCACATGCATGTGTGTATGTGTGTGTGAGCGCACATGCATGTGTGTGTGTGTATGTGTGTGTGTGAGCGCACATGCATGTGTGTGTGTGTGTGTGTGTGTGCACGCGTGAGAGAGAGTGAATTAGAGAGAGAATGAGCATAGAATGCATGCAGTCGTCTATTGCCTGTTGTGTATGTCTGTGAAGTACGCGTGACAGCGAATGAGCGTGAGCGTAAGAGAGAGAGGGCGAGAGGGAGTGTACGTCTGAACGCCTGTGTGAGAGTGTGACATGCAATCATCATATATGGGATTCATAGGGGGGTAGGGTGCCACCCTTTCCTTATGGCAACGATTTTTGGAGAATCTGCAAATATGGTGCAGAATATGTCGAAGAAAGCTTGCCATTGGATCTCGCTCCCCCACATTCCACAGGATTTTCCAACTGGAGTGAGGATGAGACCGGGAGGATCTCAGCTGCTGTCACCATCGTGGAGACCGAACGTAAAATTGACACTTTTTTCAGTGCCCCCCACCGTTCCAGTCCCTCTGTCCATTCAGGGATTTCATGACGGAACTACAGCTTTGAGGGAACCCTACCTTTCTCTTCTCTCTTCTCGCTATGCTCGCAGAAAAACGATAAACCCTCACCTAGGCTCAGGTGCTTACGCGCTTCGTACAAATGAGCTCGAGCAAGAACACTGATGATTTTTGATGATCACCAAACTGCCCAAACTAGGATGAAGTTAGGATGATTCCAGAGACCCTGACTGGAATCATCCTTTTTGGCCAGGGCCCTCAAAGAGCTACTGTGTGGCAAAGTCCCTGGTGGTACGCCTGCATGCAGAACAAACTAAATAAATGGCTTGCATTTCATTGGAAATAAAGGGTCAGTATTGGCCCTGGTCTCCTTCCATGTTCTTTCACTCTTTCTCTAGAGAACGGCCAGGGAAGGAGGTCAGAGGTTAAGAACTCCTTGAGTTGCCGCTGATATAGCTCTCCCATTTTTGTCTGAAATGACCTCAACGCTGAATCTCTCTTGTCCAACAGACTTGATGATTTGGAGGGGGCGTTCGATAAGGTCCTGGCAGGTTTGCGGTTACTGCTGCTCGTAAAGCGCTCTGCTCACTTAAACTTTGCGACTGAGGTCTAAGCACAGGCAGCCAGGCCCTTCCAATTACAGTAAAACTGAAAAACACAAAGAGAGGCAGACTATAATGGGAATTGACAAGGTCATCGCTGTCATAACAATGGATTTTTTACCACTTAGTGTAATGTGGTCTTTAAGTGTCAAGTAAGACACATTAACTCATCTTTTTTTATGAACCTATAATTGATGGAAAACACTCAAAGGAACCAGTCAGCATAACTACAATGGTGGCTATATGCTCCATTTTATCAAAAGGGAAGACCATTATGTCCATACTTAGATGCGTGTATTAATTTATGTTACAGAAGACGCTGTCCCCAGGTTTGATTTATTTGATAGGAATAAATAAATTAAAAGAATGCCTTAAACAATTACTATATGGGTTATCTCCCTTTTCTACACACTGTTTCGATGGCCCTTGTGAGTTCCGGAGAAACGGCGAGAGGCAGAGAGTGTGCGGGAGGGGAAAGACACCGCAGGCCCCTTGCGCACCCGCTTCCGCGTGAGACGCAACGGGACCGCGCAGCGTCCGTCATTCTGCGCTGGGGACACCCGCTGTTCACCGGAGCGAGACGCCAGAACGACGAGAGACTGACAGCCAGGTACTTGTTGAAGTCGTACTTCAAATCAAAATGGCAAATACGGAGGAAGGGTGCTATTAAGGAGGAGAAAGGTTGAGACAGTGCGGCATTTGCGTTATTAAATATCCCTATCGTTCCGCCTGTCTGCTGGCAAAGTATCCTACTGAACCAGGGAAAGCGGCACGCCGTGACAAGGAGATTGAAAGCGAGGCGAGAGCACGCGAAAGGAGAGACAGGGGGGTCAAGACACGTTCCGTTGGCACTAAGTTCTGTAATGGGGGCAGAACAGCGATGCTGAAGGAGCTCGCGGGAGTCAATCTGCCATGCACGACAGCCAAAGCCCGGACTCTCTCTCTCACTCACACACACACGCGCGCGCGCGCACACACACACACACACACACACACACACACACACACACACAGGTGTGCAAACAGAGACCACTTGTCTGCGGCAACCACTGACGGTCAGTGGCGGCAATTATTCAGCCACCACAAGAAAGACATAATACGAGCGTGCTCGCGAGATATCAGATGACAAAAGCAGTCAAATCCAGTAACGTGTCTGCGTAAAGCAACACAATGCGTCGACTGCATACGCAAGGCACAGTGCAAACAAATAAACGAACTGAACAATATATCAGGTTTCGTGTTACATAGGCCGACTTTAAATGGGCTGCAATTCCCAGAAACTGCATTTGAAGTTGTAGGGATGATCACATGAACTTGGGCTCAAGTGCCAGTGAGTCGCAGCGAGCCTCTGACGTCATGGTACATCAGGTGTCAGAGCAGAGGGAAAACACAGCGCGAGCGTCGATGCGGCTAAAAACTGTGTCACAGATAATTCAGCAACAGTGCCCCCATCTCTGAAACAACCCTCTGAAACGTCAAATTAAAAGTAGGGTACTCGTCGTTTGTGTCTGTCTGTGACTCATACAACTATCGCGTACACAAGCTTGGCCATTTTTATTTGCATACACGGCTGTGCGTGCGTAATCCATTCTTAAATTAGATATTTTCTCCTTCGCCACGAATTTGCTTGGTAAAGTTGCAAGCGGGCTAGGTGATGCAACAAATGCAACAATAATAGTAGCCTACTGATATTGTCAGGAGACAGGCCTGGCAATTTTAAGAAAACAACATTTCGGGAAAAAAAGGTAAATATAATGGAGTGAATGCTGTTCAAAAATAAATGGAACCCTTCTGGCTATTGACCTGATTTACTTTTTGGACGGGGCGGGAGAGCTGCGGGTCTCTGCACTAATTGCGCAGCTGGGGAGGGCAGATGATTTGCAGATGAAAATATATAGAAACCAGTTCTGCATATTTCTATGAGAAAGACGGGACGGGGGATGGGTAGAGTGGTTGGTGTGTGTGTGTTGTGTGTGTGTGTGTGGGGGGGGGGGGGGGTAATCAGTCAGAAATTATATTTATATTCATAAACTGAAAACTTATCACAGGTTTAAAAAATATTTCGATGTTCTCGTTAGTTGGCGCGAGAAAAATTGTATCGATTGTAATAAAAACAAGACATTGTGTCATGCTAATAAATTAAAGTAAAGTAAATGAAATACATGCTTATTATATTAACGTTGACTAATTGATATGATCGTAATTAATTTGGTAAGTACGCCGTTCGTAATAATAATAATAATAATGATGATAATATTAATTTTGCTTACTGCATTACCTTTCAAACGTTTTCAATCACATTTTCATTTAGGCAAACGTTCAGAAAATCGGATCAGACCGGATAATATCCCAGGCGTCACACAAATTTGACAAAACTGATCCTTAGAATAAATATTGC
Organism: Conger conger; assembly: GCF_963514075.1. Taxonomy (NCBI): domain Eukaryota; kingdom Metazoa; phylum Chordata; class Actinopteri; order Anguilliformes; family Congridae; genus Conger; species Conger conger. The sequence continues at coordinate 13,523,289 of NC_083772.1, forward strand.
TCTCAAAATATTCCAAAATACACAAGCGGACGCACGTACACCGCCTATGCTCACCCCTACATCCACCGAAACACCCCCCACAACCACCTAATACACACACACATTTGTGTTCATTCAGTTTACATTTTTGTCCGTTTTATTTTTTCCTTAGGTGTAAGACAAGGGCAAAGCGTTTAAATATATAGGCGAAATGAGCTCCGAAAATACAATCCCGAGTGAAACAAAGACTAAATAAATACCCGGTGCAGGGGTAGACTACACCCTTTTAACAAACACAGTTAACTCACTAAAATATATGCAGAATTGTAGCGTCAGGTGAATCAAAGAACCCGCCAATTATTTTATTCACAGTATATATATATACATTTCCATGGTCACGGATGTGAGTATTACACAATTTTGAATAAAAGGCTTTCATTTCATTAAAATAATAATTTGTTTCGATAGATTTGAGGCCTGTCCTGATATTAGGCAGACCGCCTAATATCCAGGATGTGTAATTATTAAAAAATCATTATCTTAAAAAATTGGAATTCAATGCTTCACCTTTGCAGTTGTATTATTCTTAAACGTAAATGTATAAGCAGGAACAAAACATACTCTTAAAACAATTCATTACAGCTATAGTAATTAGTCATGTAATTGATTACAGATTTTATATAATATAATTTAAATAATAATAATACTCGTAATAAAGGTAATCAGAAGCATATTCATAATATTAATATTGAAATAGTCGTTATGAAAACATTGAAATAGGATGCAAATTCAATTTTTTATCGATGCAGTTCCCTTCATTGCTTCATTTCCATAAAACCACAACCCGATTCGTGAGTGGATGCTGGAAGGAGATGGGGAGGGCCGGGAGGGGGGGTAGATGAAATTAGCCCCTTTCCCTCCACCCCCCGTCCTCCCAGCCCCCCACCTCAGTTACTTGGTTCAGGTGTGCTGATGTGGGGTTATACTCCCCAACTTCCCTGACTCGCACCTGCGTTTCGCTTGTTCAGTATTTCACATCGACTCCCCCCCCCCAAAAAAAAAAATCATATTTAAACATTAAAATGTATACGTAATGATTCTGCAGCGTCGCTTCCTTCATTAGAAGTGTTGCACGTAATGGAGGCGCGGCCCGATCAGGAAAAATACGCAGTCCTAATGCATATGCATATGGTAAAATGAAAAGCATTTTGTCTATATCGGACGTCGGAATGAACATGGAATGGAAATATCATAATCAGCATAATATCCAAACATGGATAATAATTTGTGTCTTAGTATTGGAAATAAATAATAGGTTTTGACTTCGGGCCTTGAAATGTCATTTTGAAGTTCCCCTCTCCAACGTCCATTAAATTTTCAACTTCACAGTGGCCCCACCGTTCAACAGACCCCACCCCCACCCTTCAACAGCCTCGCAAACCAGAACACCGTGTTTAGAGTCAATACATAACAAAATATAAGCACCCAATCAAAATGTGCCCCGTAATCCACCTGCATAAACACAATTAAAGAAATTATGCACAAAAAATCACGCCACACAAAATTCTGAATTCAAATACCCAAAGTAAGAAAATAAACGTATAAAAATAATATGTTAACATTTTTTGTTCCCATTTGAGATAACCGGCACGCATGATAAAGTAGATAAGACTTGAATGCGGATTATTATTGTACACCGTGTAATAAGGTTGTGGAGCACATCGCCGTACGTGGACTTGGGTCGGGGATTTTTGTTCTATAATTGTGCACGCTATTATGCAGATATAATACTGGCTTGTTCTGTCTTTTTTATCTTTTTTGGGAGGGGAGGGGGATTATTTTGATGCCTTATCACACTCCACACCCTACTTTTTGAGGAAAAATTGACACCAATCACAACAGTTTAAAAAAAAGACACAGAACTTCAAACACAATTTGTGTCCCTTTCTCATATAAAATCTAAATCAGCCGCATCGCCCAAATGATCTTATTTCCATAATACATGTAGGTTGAATACAAAAAATGAGAGCATATCCTTTTTATGTTCCTTTCTGCAATTACACAACCCTTGGTCCTTTGTTGTCATACTCTAAAAGGCCATTATACAACAGAAGATAAATTATCTTGCCAAATAATCTACGCTCAATAACCCCAGCATCAATTCACACAGCTCTGAATGTATTAACCCTGGTACCCGAAACCGCACTAAAACGCGCGCCCGCTCTGCTCGCGCGCACGCGCGCACCAATACACACATACAACACACTTACGAACAATTCAGTGCCAGACACAGAAAATGCCAATAAAATAATTTCATTTTAATCATGTATGCCTTTGAAATCGTGAAATCAGGGTCGAATTGGGGGGGGGGGGGGGGGGGGGGGGTGATGTGTGTGCGTGTGGTGGGGGGGGGGGGGGTAGATCAGCAAACAAATTTACACTTCACTGACCCTTTCTACTTTCAACTATAGATCTCACAGTAGCCAACAAAACTGAACATCCGTACATAACCTCTACCCATCTCTCCATCTCTCCGTATCTCGCTCTCCCTCCCCCCGCTCTTGTCGTTTTTACATATTCATAACTCTCAGTATAATGCGAAAACAAACCGTGATATCAGCCCCATCTGTAATGTCACGGACCAGCGCATACAGTCACACAGTGCCCCGTCTCTCTCTCTCTCACTCTCTCTCTCACTCCATCTCTCTCTCAAACACACAAATGGCTTTTTATTCAGCATTTTTAAGACATAAAATGAAAAAAATGAATAAAACAGTCATAATAGAAGACGATAACTAAGGAAAGCAGGGGGTCAGATGAAAAACTAATCTCCAAGACCATCTTTCCTCGACCAATTAAACTTTAAAGAAGAAAAATCTAACAAAAGTAATACATATTATTTTTCTAAATGCTCTAATTGACTTTATTCCCACAAAAAAATGAGATTTTTTAACACGCTACGTGCATGCATTTAATCTTAATTATAGTAATCGCAGTGATCATTACACACAGTAAACATTCAACCGAGATATATTTGAGTTATTATAACGTTTAACTGTTCCACATACCTTCTTGAAAAGAATACAGCAGGAATAAAGTTACCAGCCACATGCCATAAATAGCAGGTATATTTCTCAGGAATGTTTTGCAATCCCGACGAGTGTAGTGCGCAGTGTTTGGCCAGGCAAGGCTCCGTGCTGGAGTGGTGACGATGCTCCCCGGCGATCTCCAGCCCTAGTCCCCGGCTCGCCAGTGCAGAGAAGCGGGGACTGGCTGGGTCCCGCCTCCGTCCCCTCCCTCCCCGGGACCGTCATCCAGGCGAGCCCCTCCCTCTGTATTCTAATGATCCAACGCGGCGGAGAGGTTGGGCACTGCACAGCCGCGGCAGGAGAGGGAGCGCGAGTGCGGGGAGGGGGAGGGGGGCGTTTTTTTAGGGGGGATGGAGGGATTTAAATAAAGGGAATCCAACATGTGGTATAGTCAGGTCAAGAGCAGAGCGCCTTGCTGGTGACAGCTTTCCCGATGACCGTTTCTCCACTGCACAGGTGCACGTTGGACACACTCACCTGTGCGCACGGAACAGTTTCGCGGATATGTGGATATAACATGAGATTTCTGGAAAGCGCACAATCTGACAAGTATTTTTATTTTTTTTGTACTTCGAATACGCCCATATCTAAACATTTTAAATACGGGCAGGTGGAAATTAATAACGAAGAAACATTCAGCTACGATTCGACCGGACCGGACAGCTTTATTTACTTGTGATTCCGTCTTTGTTGCCTTCTCATTGACTGGATAATGGATGACACCGGAAGAGACAAGACATCTCGGTGAATCGGATCACACAAGAACTATCCCTCTCACAATTACCATCCCTCTTCCACTCATTCTGTCCACTCCCTCTGTCTGTCGCTCTCCGACAGCTGCGCGCCACACACGGCTCAGTGCGTCCTTAGAGACCAGGCGCAGCAACATTCGCTATCATCTCCCTCCAACACACACACATACAAGCGCGCGCGCACAGTCACGCACGCGCACAAACACACACACACACACACACACACACACACACACAACCGACATCCACAGGCGCGCGTGCGCGCACAATGAATAATCTGAAAATCGCTATGTCGTCGCCAGTGTTGCTTGGTTAATAAAATGAGGGGAAATGAGAATAGCCTGCTAATGCGTCACTGTTTTTATGCAGATCAATTTATTCTCATCACTACAACGCAGTGCGCGAATACTACCCCCACCACCACTACTTCTACTACTACTACTACTACTACTACTACACTACTAATTAAGTCAAAACACAAACACAATAGGCTATTCATGCGAATAAAACATACAAAACGGAATGATATTGCGAGTTGGTTTCTGTTGTATTTTTACACAATTAGCATCTGATTTGTGCATGATTATGGCGAGGTATCAGGTATAATTTAGCACCAGGTCTGGAAAGAAAGACTCATATTACGGCGATTGTGTGTACTGTTGTTACCAAATGCAGCCGCATCCACAGAATTCCACTGAATTAAAAAGAGACGGCGTGCCATGCAGTGGGGGAGATTCGAGATACGGTCTTTGTGCTACCTTGTGGTTAAAATGAATGCCAATTACATTCCAATGAATTTGCCCTCACTTCTGCTATCTCAAGGAAACCTGGCTTGTTTTCCGCCTGTTTCACTTTTCTGCAACTTTCTCCTTAATGCCCTTTCTATCAAGCCCTTTGTACAATTATCGATCCAGGCGCACGTACAGTAGCGCTATCAATTGCGCACCTCCGAAATCGTAGAGACAAAATAACATGAATGCCAAACAGGCCCGGGGACGATGGAATAGATTACTGTCACAATATGTCGTTGGCTTTTTCTTCAAAAGTTTGACTGCCATACTTTTGTTTCCTGGTGACGGCAGGGATAATGTTACGTGTATAACCCAGCAACATAAAAGCCTCGAC
>NC_083772.1:13528433-13580933 GCF_963514075.1 Conger conger
AAACGAACTGCAGCATTACCATCTAACACAGTAGGCTACGGCCACACATAGTCGTAAAAAATGGAAAATCCATGGTAGACATGCTAGTGATATTGTTGTCGCATTTGTTATGGAGCATATTAACTATTAATGGGCTTTATGGATAAGACCCTGGGCAAGAGGAAATCTTATGCTTACATTTTGCAAACGCATACATGGAGGGGGGGGGGGGGGGGGGGGGGAGTTGAAAAGGACTTTAATGAATATTCACAAGTTTGAAAGACAGCCCAATAAGCAGACTGACAGTTGCATTTAGCTCGCTAGGCAGTAGAGTATCGAGAACTATGTGGAAAGCAACAGCAATGACCCCGAAACAAAGGAAAACAGAGGCAGCATCGGACATGTAAAAGTCATTAAGAGCCAGTCCCAGTGGTAGGAACAACATGGCCACTGCTTTCAGGCATTACTTCATTATCTAAGGCAGCAAGATATTCATCAGTTTGTCATAAAGCCTTCCTATAAATTTCAAATGTTAAATACCAAATAAGTTAGCCAGCCAATTTAATTTCCCACTATCTTATACATTTATACTATCTTATATATATATATATCTTTTTGCTCATTCTGGTTGGCAACAGAATAAACTGATATTAAGTGCTTAAGATAAGATAGCTATAAAATAACTTCTAAAAACTACCATTTGGGTTGTGCAGGACTTAAAACAAAAACAGCACAATATCCTTCAGAAGAAAGAATGCAATACTCAGACCTTTAGTCCTTATCTGTTACTGAATAATAGTCTGGCTGTTAAGAGTGTGGCAAATTAAATAGAAAACACATTTAATCAAACAAAATCTGAAACTGCAATATAATTTCACAAAATACAATAACATCCAAGACTAAATAAATACTGTATATTCTATACAAATATATAGGGTGGCTAAGACTTTTGCACAGTACTGTATATGCACCACTCCACATAAGCATGACTGTTTTGGAAATTACTGAGCTCTTCAGTGTATGTTTAGTTAGTTAGTTAGTTAGTTAGTTGGTTAGTTGGTTGTTAGTTAGTTGGTTGGTTGGTTAAACACAACAGTTCTGGTCTGGTCAGCTAGTTATGCCAACTTCTGCTAGATTGATGGTCAAGCTATGCTCACTGAATGCATACTCTCTGCTTTATTGATCATCACACTTCACAGTAAGCTTCATGAATCGGCATTGACGAATGTAATTGTTAACATGAATTAATGACAAATACATTGATTAAGCATTAAATTTACTTTTTATTATTAAATGCATTTGTTAACTAACTGACGTATCTGTTACATTAATATTCATACATTCGCAAACCATTGGATTAACTTATTGTAATTAGTTAACCATTAACAAATACATTAACTGACTTATTCATCACAATATGAATTGGCAATAACTAATGTCGTTGTTAACATTAATTAATGATGTATAACACATTAGTTCATGCCAGTTCATGGAACCTTATTATTACTTATTTAGGAAATCAAGGCTTCTTTTTTTTTTACCCGACAACAATCTTCAATATGGGATGAGGCAAAAACAGACGAAAGAAAGAAGCAAGGAGGAAACAAACATCAAACAGCACGCTCACATATTCAGAGCTGATTGTCCTTCACACTCGAAACACAGGGCGTCATGTAAGCAGCACTGCCGGGCTTCAAAGTTCCACAAACCATTTGTCAGCACATAAAAGGCAAGCCTTATTCTTATTTTTATTTAGAGAAAGAGAGAGAGAGAGAGAGAGAAACAGATGAGGGATGACGTGAATGTTAATGTTCAGACAGTCAGAGGTATCCCCAGCCCACACCTCCCTCTGCAGCCCACACTGGTCATATTCATGCTAATGGCCCTCGTTAAAACGCAGGCCTGGCCCTGTGTCCTGCTGGGCTGGGACATGGGGTTCAGCTGCATGGGCCAGGTGGGGGGGGAGGGGCAGGGGGGGGGTTTGGGAGAGGGCCTGAGGGTGGGGCTGGGGGGGCAGGGTTGGGGGTTTGGGAGAGGGCCTGAGGGTGGAGCTGGGGGGGCTGGGGGGGGGTTTGGGAGAGGGCCTGAGGGTGGGGGTGGGGGGGCGGGGGGGGGGGTGGGGGGGCAGGGGGGGGGGGGGTTTGGGAGAGGGCCTGAGGGTGGAGCTGGGGGGGCAGGGGAGGGGTTTGGGAGAGGGCCTGAGGGTGGAGCTGGGGGGGCGGGGGGGGGGGGGGTTTGGGAGAGGGCCTGAGGGTGGAGCTGGGGGGGGCAGGGGGGGGTTTGGGAGAGGGCCTGAGGGTGGAGCTGGGGGGGCAGGGGAGGGGTTCGGGAGAGGGCCTGAGGGTGGGGGAGTGCCCGTACACTAGAGGCAGGTGGCAGAGGTCAGAGGGAGTCAAAGCCTCCGGAAGGCGCATCTGGTACATCAGCAGCAGGACACAGCGGAGAGCAGCCCACACACAACCCCGCACGTGCCCTCAGCAGTCCACCCCCCTCCAAGTCGGTTCAAAACGCTGCGCGACCAAACCCAACCGTAGTGTGGTTGTTGCTGTCTAAAGGAAGAGGGACTACAGTTTTTGGGGAGAGGACATTCTGTCAGGCGTGAGCGGGTCACGGGGTGGGGAAGCGGTCCTGAGCGAGGCTGTGAGACGGGGACGGCGTCCTCGAGAAAGCGGTCCTCAGCTCGGCCCGGCGGGGGGGCGCGGTCCGCTCGGAGAGAGAGCGGAAGGGCTCCCATCGCCACGGCGACGCTGTCCGCGGCGGAGCGCTGCCGCCGGTCGATCCGGGGGGCCGCCGGGGCGGGCGGCGGGAGAGCCGAAACCGCGCGGCGGATGACTAATTAGCTCGCCGCACTATATCTGTATCAATCGGCATGAATCACCAGGCAACGTAGCGGGAGCGAGAGAGAGGGAGAGAGGGAGGGAGAGAGAGAGAGGGAGAGGGAGAGGGAGGAGGGAGCCATGGCTGCCATTCTAACGGCGTTGTGCGAGGACACGGATTGAGGATATTTCTGGATGTTTCTCGTTCCCGAGGCGGGGGGAAGGGAAGTCAGGTGTGGGGAGGTGGCGGAGCGTGACGTCACAGGGTGTTAATTTATTCAGAAAAAGGGGGGAGAAGGATAACGAAGGAGGAGGGAGGGAGGGAGGGAGGGAGGGGGGGGGGAGTGGGGGAGTTTGTCAGCGGATCATCTCATCTCCCTTTCCGCCATCGTGCATATTTATATCGCCTCATCTCTCCCTGCTGCAATGGCAGGTAACGGAGAGGGAGAGGGAGAGAATGAAAGAGGAAGAGGGGGAGGAAGGGTGGATAGATAGAGAGGGTAAGGAGGTAGATAAGATGACAGTGCTCGTATCTACAGACGGGGGGGGGGACGGAAACATAGCGCTTGAGAGAAGCCAAAATGCAAAACAAAAACAGGCCAATCAAAGGTTCAAAGGTGAAACACCGTATGAAATGCAGACGAAATACAAATCGAAAAATGAACGCGTCTAATCCCGTCACCTCCCTCCTGACTCCGTCCTTTATGACCGCCACAGCCGCACCTGACGCAAGGGACATCGTCACGTTGCGTTGGTCTCAAAGGACAGGCCTAGATCGTTATCTAGCTCTTGACCTGCGACAACAATAACGGTTGAAAATGCGCTGACCCACAGGTGGCTCAGGATCAGCTCAGGGAGGAACCTCCTGTTCCTGAGGGCTCAGCCGGTATGATATGCTCGTCATCGCTGGGGTGCGTATCCGGGGTGGGCATTTGTGCGTAACTCTCGTCAGCCTTCACCAAACGCGGAAAACAAAACGCCGCTGATGTTCAGTCAGGCTCTTACCGTGCGCAGAGTCACAGGGGGGCTGTCCTAGAAAGACAGACAGGCACGTTACGGTTTTGATTTATATCACAGTTGGTGGAAGTTGATGTAAAACGACGCCTTCTCGAAATATCAATTTAGTGTCTGCAGCATAATTGCGGAATGCATCTATTTTTCCATATTCCAGCTTTCCCACAGAAAGAGAACAGAACAATCATTAATTATTAAAAATTTTATGCCAATAAAATGATAAATCAAATAATTTTAGCAAACATACCTGCAGGGGTTTTTTTTTTTCTCTTTTTAATGAGTTCTCAATATTTTACATCTATAAATGCTTATCTGGACCAAGCAAATCCACATCTGGGAGTTATGAGATAAAATTTATGTTTGCAATTCAATTTTTGTTTACAATTTAAATGCTTTGTATTTTGAAGGACGCTTGAGGAGTCTGCGAAATGGAACTGACAATGAAAATGTAAGCTTTGTCGACATCTACTGGTCTGTGACCACATTACAGTTATTAGCACTTGCGTTAAACAAAATGAAGGGTTGTTTAACAGACATGTTTGGTGGATTAAATTAAAAGGCAAACTTGGACACATACCAGATAAACACTATTGATATACAGAATCCTCAATGAAGAAAATATAGTCATGCTAAGTCAATGGTAAATCCATTGTGAAATTTGAAAATTGAATCAATAAAAAGCGAAAACATGCATTGTCCTTCCATGGTGAGGTGAAACTGTTTTCCACCAGCAAGTAATCATGTAATATGTGTAGTTCACACACACACACACGCGCACGCACACACACATATACATACATACATACATATACACACACACACACACACACACACACACACACCCCCCCGCACACACATACACATACACACACACACAGCAGCTTCCTCTGGCTGGAGTACACCAACTGCGTACTGTCAATCACCCAATAAATTAGTTTCATAAGCCACTGTAGCATACTCAGTCACTTTCATTACAACCAATCCACATTTCAGGTCAATACCACTCACTCGTTCACTTACTCACACGAGCACGCGCAAGCGTAGACAGAGCCTACACACACATACAGACACGCATACACACATACCCGCACCACATAAACATAGGTGCAAATGAAACCTCAATAACATTCTCTAATACAACCGCACATTTTCTGACACAAGCAAGAGCAAACCGTAAAAAGCGAGCACACTCTCATGCACGCACACACATGCGCGCACACACACACGCGCACACGCACACACACACACACACTCCACTCCCCCTCTCCTGCTGAGAACAGCACCGTAGTGCAGGGAGGAAGTAACTTGAGCGAATCTTGCCTCTTGCCTCAGGCCCCAACATCAAGACGCCTCCTGCCGCAGTCAGCCTAAGTGAGTGTGCACGTGTGTCCGCCCAGGGACCTAGACTGCATATGTGTGTGTGTGTGTGTGTGTGTGTGCGTGTGGTTGGGGGGAGGGGAAAGGGGCTTTCCAAAGGCTTTGAGTGCATTTTTCAGTGCGGGTGGTGTTTTCAACTGCACGTGCCTCTTTCACTGAACCTGTCAGGGATGACGGTTTAACTGAAGAAGCGTGTTTATCTTCGTTTGTGTGTGTGTGTGTGTGTGCATGCCTGTGTGCGCCTGTGTATTTATGTAATCGTGTGTGCTTCAGGTGTCTTTTGGGGAACTCAGATCGCTACTACAAGGCCCGGGTGTCATAGAAACGACCTGACAATGTGGTGGAGCAAGCATCCCCAACACCTCACCTCTGTTGTAGAAACCGGGCACTGTGACGCATCCGAAGGTGAACAATGGCGAGGGGGAGAAAAAAAGGGCAGAAAAGATCAGGTTAGGCCCCTAGGCCCCTATACTCATGCCTGCGAGCTCACAACACGCGCATAGCAACCCCGCGGCCCGTCGCTACACAGCGACGGGGGGGGGGGGTCTGGAGTTACAGCTGCCGGTGTCGGCTAACGGCCGGCAGCTTGCGGGCGTGTGGAGGCACGTGGGACCGGGCCAGAGCGCGGTTCCCACCCTCACCCTCTCACCCCGGGGCCCGCCCGGCTCCCCCACCTTTCTCCCTCTTATCTCCCAAATTCAAACCGCCAGAACGCCCTCTGCCCCTGTCCACAAGGGTAAACAAGTACAGCGAAAGTGTTCCTCAACCGTTACGCATAAGGAAAATATTTACATCCGGAATGTTCCGTTACAACTCTAGATCCACGTTATCAATAAAAAGCTTTTGTGATTAGTACAGGCCTTGACTTTCTTTATTTCTGTGGAATATTATTGAAATAACTTTTTACTGTTTCTTTGGGGGAATAAACAGCTCCAGTTTTGCTGTCTCAGGTTATTCTGTTGTTGCCGTCTGCTTTGACACCCTAGTTTTATTATTGAAGGTGTGAGTGTTATCGTTATTATTTATCTGCTTCTTTCAGCATGATGAAAAACAACAACACCCCAGACTCCGTTCTCCGGTTCAGTCATGCAGGTGAGACGCCCCCCCCCCCCCACACCTGCACCTGCCCTATCAGCCGGCCGTGTACCTGTGTGAACGCGGACCGCCCTGCCTTCACACACACAGGCGCGCTGAGGTTAGCGCGTTAGCGCTGCTGGCCATGGGAAGGCAGCGCTATCTCGCTAGCGCATGTGCGTGTCAGCAGTGCTGCTGCAGTACCGTGACATTGCCACAATGTGCTGAAAAGCATTGCTAAAATATTACAGCATGTCAGCCTTATAGAGCAAGCATGGCTGCTGACAGCGTTGTAAACCTTTTTACGCCCAGGATCCTCTTGCCCTGTGAGCAGATATAAATTTGACAGGAAGGAATTGTTCCGCATTGTTTTATTTGCTTGGCTTTGGCAGTCGGCCCAAAAAACAACTAAAATGTAATTCTGCTTTGAAAATTCCCAGGAGTCAATACTCCTGGCATTGCTGTGGGAGAGTTGGGTGGACTGTGGCCATTTTGGCTCCCGGAGTGGAATAAACGGACATTAGGAAGTTCCCTGCTTTGGAGAAACCTCAGAGGGAACCAGGAGGAAGAAAGTAAATTAGAAGATATCAGAAAGACCTGACAACATAGATAAAGGCCTGACAACATGGAACTACAGACTAATATGAGAGAGGCGCGGATTGTCAGAAGTCGATGTCTTAACAATATTTCCAGCCACCACAATATTTCCATTTTTTTCCACTTTTCAAACCGTTGTCTGTGGTGGTCCTGCTCTCTGTCCAAGTGTGAGTATATCTGTGAGTATGTGTGTGTGTGTGTGTGTGTGTGTGCGTGTGAGAGTGTGTGCATGTGTATCTGTGAGTGTGTGTGCCTGAGTGTGTGAGTGTCTGCGAGTGTGTGTGTCTGTGAGAGTATGTGTGTGTCGGTGAGTGTCTGTAAGCATGAGTGTGTGTCAGTGAGTGTACGTGTGTGTGTGTGTGTGTGTGTGCGTAAGTGTGAGTGAGAGTGTGTATAAGTGCGGGTGTGTGTGTCAGTGTATGTGTGAGTGTGTGTGTCTGTAAGTGTGGGTGTGAGTGTGGGTGTCAGTGAGTGTGTGTGAGTGTGTGTGTCTGTAAGTGTGGGTATGAGTGTGTGTCAGTGAGTGTGTGTGAGTGTGTGTGTCTGTAAGTGTGTGTGTGAGTGTGTGTGAGTCTGACAGAAACTCCTGTAGCTGAGTCGTGGAGAGGGGGCTGAGAGGAGGAGAGAGGGATGAAGGTGAACAGAGAGACAGAGACATTACAGGCATTGGGCAGACGTTCTGATCCAGTGCCACGTAAAAAAGTGTGCATGGTTAGAATGAAAGAGGGAGATAGAGCTAGTTGAGAAAGACACGTGGAGATATAATGTGTGTGAGAGTGTGTGTGTGCGTGTGTGTGTCTGTAAGAGTGTGTGTGTGTGTGTGTGTGTGTATGTCTGTGAGCGTGTCTGTGAGTGTGTGTGAGCGTGTGTGAGTTTGTGTGTGTGTGTCTGTGAGTGTCTCTGTGAGTGTGTCTATGAGTATGTGAGTGTGTATGTGTGTGTCTGTAAGAGTGTGTGTGTGTGAGTGTGTGTATGATGTGAGCGTGTCTGTGAGTGTGCGTGAGCGTGTGTCAGTTTGTGTGTGTGTGTCTGCGAGTGTGTGTATGTGAATGTGAGAGTGTGTGTGTGAGTGTAAGAGTGTGTGTGTGAGTGTTTGTGTGTGAGTGTGTCTATGAGTGTGTGAGTGTGTGTGTGTCTGTGAGTGTGTGTGTGTGAGTGTGAGCGTAAGAGTGTGTGTCTGTGAATGCGAGTGTGTGAGTGTGTGTGAGTGTGAGGGTGTGAGTGTGTCGGTTTGTGTGTCTGTGAGTGTGAGCGAGTGTGTGTGTGTCTGTGAGTGTGTGTGTGTGTGTGTGAGAGTGTGTGTGTGAGTGTAAGAGTGTGCGTCTGTGAGAATGTGTGTTTGTGTGTGTGAGTGCGTGTGTGAGTGTAAGAGTGTGTGTGTGTGTTTGTGTGTGAGTGTGTGTCTATGAGTGTGAGCGTGTGAGAGTGTGTGTCTGTGAGTGTGTGTGAGTGTGTGTGTCTGAGAGTGAGAGTGAGAGTGTGAGTGTGAGTGTGAGTGTGAGTGTGAGTGTGAGTGTGAGTGTGAGTGTGTGTGTGTGTGTGTGTGTGTGTGTGTGTGTTGCTGACAGGCTCTGACTGCCTGTAATGACTTATTTATTCAGGGATAATTAGGCAAGCTGAGGGCCGGCGTGGTGATTAATGTGCTTTGTCAGTCCACCGTATAAACATGTCTGCCTTGCGCATGGGCATCGTGGCTCCTGCTGCAAAATACCGCCCCACCTTCTCATCACAAGCCCCCTGCAGACACGCCAGGGCGAGAGCGCCTGCAAAATGCCACCCCACCCGCTCATTACAAACCTGCTGCCAACATGTCAGCACAGTAGCTCCTGCAAAATTCTGCTCCAGCCACTTATCATGAACCCTCTGCAGACCCACCAGGGCTAGAGCCCTTGCAAAATAATGCCCCTGCTGCTCTCTGACACTACTACATTTAGACCAAGTCCACAGCAAAAACGCTTTTCAACACTAACCCCAAAGCCACAAGATGGTGGATCTAACAATGACACTGCCAGGTAACATTCAGCAAAAATAAATAATATCTTCCAAGACACTTGTATTATGTCACAAAAAAATAAAATAATGAACTTTTGTTTCTGCCAGGTCCCAGGAGGTTAAGAGAATGCTCTGTGATAATTTGATTCTGGGTCATCCCAGACTGCAGCACACAGTCACAAACACGAATTATGCCTTATTATTGAGTATGTGATGACAGTTGGAACGGCGTGTGTGACAGCCTGCCTGCTCCTGTAAAACCATCCGTATGTTTATAAACATCTCCCATTCCAGTGTTTATTACCTCCATGCAACAACAGCAACCACAGGCGTATTTCACAGCCAAATTCACTTGCTCAAAAGTTACGCATTTTCAGAAACGTTTCTGATGATGCAGAAGTCTTTAAAAAAAAAGTTAAATGTATAGTAATTCCTGGTGAGTATGATCAAAGTTTTGAATTGAATGAACACTGACCAACTGACTATTGGTACTGTAATTACTGACCTACTTACATACAGACTTGGTCTATTTACCCTGTGTGCTAGAATTAATGTTCATGACTGTACAACTGATTCTACGTGAATTGTATCTTATCCAAGCTGTTCTGCACTTTGTTTTAATGACCTTGTTACATCGCTGTACATCGCAGCTAAATAAAATGTAACGGAATGTAATGTAAATATATCCAACTTCAGCTATTCAGACTTAGTCTTAGGAAGGATCACCCAATAATGACATTATTATTAGGAATACTACCATCTAATTGGACAAGTGAACACTAGTTTAGTTGTATTTGCGTTGTATTAACATCGTATCAACATTGTTTCCACTCAAAGGAGAAGAACCCTCTGACCATGAGGCTAGCCTGCCCCTATTAAAAGTAAAACGAGCCGACTGCAGAAAGAGGGCAGAGGCGCTGGGTGCCGTATTGGGTTAAGGTACCCGGTTGTGGGTTAAGGCACCCGGTTGTGGGGGAAGGACGATCCCCACCATACCCAGAGCAGTAGCCCAAGGCGCAGTTGGCACCGTGGACGGCTAAACTACAGAGGAAATGTCTCCGCCGACTCCACGCTGGGATAGCTCGGGAGTGGGCCGTGGTGTGAAAGGAGCAGCCTGGCGACGTCGTGTTTTGGAGGAACTCCTGAATCGACAGCGCACTGTACATCCACATGGCCGCGGTGCCAAAGAGCTAATTGGACACTCAACATTTCGGTGGGGACATGCTTAGCTCCAAGTTGGGCGTCAATATTTTTCTTTAAAAGTCACAATTTATAAATCAGTTCTATTAAATTGAGAACTTAAAAGGAACAGCATGTTTCCTAAATGCACTATTGGTAGTTAGATAGTTTCTTGATTTTCTTAATTTTCCAGGAATTCTTGGTGTTGAAATTTGTACTTTGCTGCCACCTTATGGAAAAAAAAGTGAAACCGGCAAGCCTACCAATTATTGCAGCCGTCCTTAAACCATGGAAACCTGCCGAAATGCAGTATCAATTTTAACAAATCTCAAAAGTAGATTTTTGAGACAAAAATTTAAGTTTTTTAACATTTAGTAAACATCGGAAATATTATCCCAACTTACAAAAAGGTTTTGTTAAAAGCTATTGTCATGCCTTTAAGAAATTAGGAATTAGAAATAAAGGTTTACATAACTCCACAGCAACCAGTGAACAGTGGAGGCCCTCTAGCATGGTTAAGGAAGATTCTCACCACAACCGAATCCCTCCCTCCCTTGGGTGATGCCACTGAAGCATGTTGCTTGCTAAGCAACGCTTGCCAAGCCTAACCAATGATCTCCCTGGGAGTAATTAGGAGACTTCTGAAGTGCGTTTTTGCACCTACGCATGCTGTCCTCTCACTGGCTGATCTCTCTCTCCTCAGAACCTTGGTAATTTTGCAGTTGGCAATGTGGAGACTCAATTACTGTCTATCACCAGAACATGGTCAGATTAATCATAAGAGAACAGCAGACCAAAGATCAGATGAGAATAACAGTTGATCCAGGGTCCTATCAGCCTAAGGCCCTGAACCCCACATTGCCCCGCGGGGAATTGTTCCCTGCTTAGTCTAATCAACTGTAAATTGTTTTGGAAAAAAGCTTCAGCTAAATAAATGATAAATGATTAAACTAAACCATTTTTTTGGATCCTCTTCTTAAAAGGCAGTTCAGAGAATCTGGCTCCAAGCATGTTACATGTACAGTATCTCTGCTCCAGGATCAGCTTGAGGAAGTCCTATCTGAACCAGTAGTCTTTGAGTAAAAGTAAGATACTTATCTCCAATCAGTGCTCAGAAGTGCAGAACGCATTAACACTCTATCAAGATTGCTGGTGTGACACTGGTTTATGGTTTATGAACACTCCTAAAACATTATCACAGGTCTGTTTGTCTAGTTAACAGCCAGTCCCTCAGATAGTCAGAAACACACCAGTTGCTTCAATACATTGGATAATTTCAAAGTTTCAAGTAAAAGCAGGCTATTTAGAGGGACTTTTGCTTTTGAGACAGTGTTGAGTGCGTCAGCACACAGGAGCTGCAGTGTTGAGTGTGACAGCACACAGGAGCTGCAGTGTTGAGTCTGCAGTGTTGAGTATGACAGCACACAGGAGCTGCAGTGTTGAGTCTGCAGTGTTGAGCATGACAGCACACAGGAGCTGCAGTGTTGAGTGTGACAGCACACAGGAGCTGCAGTGTTGAGTGTGACAGCACACAGGAGCTGCAGTGTTGAGTGTGACAGCACACAGGAGCTGCAGTGTTGAGTCTGCAGTGTTGAGTATGACAGCACACAGGAGCTGCAGTGTTGAGTGTGACAGCACACAGGAGCTGCAGTGTTGAGTCTGCAGTGTTGAGTGTGACAGCACACAGGAGCCGCAGTGTTGAGTCTGCAGTGTTGAGTGTGACAGCACACAGGAGCCGCAGTGTTGAGTCTGCAGTGTTGAGTGTGACAGCACACAGGCACTGCGGTGTTGTGTCGAGAGCACTCGACAGCATGTGCTCAAGTGTTTATGTGTCCTGGTGTCTCACAGCCTCGCGCTACCACAGAAGAAGAATGAGACGGTGAAGACTGAGCGGACAGATGGATGGACAGGGAGGAGGGGCTGGAGCACTCAGCCTCGCCAGCGGCAGAATCTGGGATGCGTGATTGGTGGTTTGGGTGTAAGGGGCAGGGCACTGCACTGCAAGGTTTTTCAGAATCTCAAAATATGTTTCATTAAAAACATAGCTGCAAACAGCAATTATAGGGTTCCAACAATACAGAACATACAGTAGACAAGATAGATAGACAACCAAATGTTTCATGAGCATTGGACAGGCAGTTATGTTATGGTTAATTTTGTGTTGGGCTATGAGCTTTCAACATGTTTATGAATCAAGGACATCAACAATGAGGTATTTTCCAGCAACTTTGCCATGGGATCATAGTGTGACAACTGAATACCCATGTGCGGAAACACAGAAATCATCCGGGATACAATGGACATGGACCCATATGCACTAGGACAAAATCATTTTTTTTCTTTTCTATGTGCTGCAGTTTTTTCTCTGGGAAAAACTGGTTTGCAACAAATTGGAGGTACATCTAGATGGCGGACATGAGCAGTTGCAATGTCAAAGTTGTAGATCTGGATCGGCCAAATGCAGGTCGGACCTGCAGTATGAATGTTATGGACCAAAATGTAAAACGTTTGTGTTTTATCATCACAATTACATTCATGGCATTTGGCAGATGCTCTTATCCAGAGTGACGTACAGTTGATTAGACTAAGCAGGAGACAATCCTCCCCTGGAGCAATGCAGGGTTAAGGGCCTTGCTCAAGGGCCCAACGGCTGTGCAGATCTTATTGAGGCTACACTGGGGATCGAACCACTGACCTTGCATGTCCCAGTCATTTACCTTAACCACTACGCTACGGGCCGCCCTCATCATCTCGCCAGTACCTGAGCGATACCTTTCCTGCGTAGTGTAGGGCCATAGCAGCCCACCTGCCAAAGGAAGAAAGAAAGAACCAACAAAAGAACAGAGTTGCAGAGCAACATGCTTGGAACCCTTGAAAACAACACAAAGAAAACGCTTGGGCAGAAAAGGAGCATGCAAAGAGCTTTTTTTGGGGAAATAAAAATATCAATATCAATATCAATATGTGCAAGGAGAAATATGTACTATAGATTGAACATCAATATGTGAGGGACAGATTTTTTATTTGCCATTAAACATGAACTGAGTCCAATGGGAAAATAGGCTTTTTGAGATTTTTTAATAAAAAAAAATAAAGAATTATTATCAATATCAACACCGATCGCTAGCAAACAGGCCCCATGGGCATACCTCCTTTTCGGTATAGGGACATTTGTCCACTAGAGGGCAGCATTATATCAATTCTGGAGAGGAAGCGATTCTGGGTAGTTCACAGAGTTCACAGATATCAAAGGCTGAAATATGGTATTATTTTATATGTACCTTCTACCATCTTTTTACATGTCTTGTAAACCACACAACAGCCCCAGTTGTAATTTGCACATATTCAGTAAGATACATCTCCACAGCAGCAGAATGAAATGGCATCATGAAGACTGCTCTCCATGCATTACCCAAAAGTATTTTCATACTTGCAAACCACATAAGAGCATTCTCATAATTTATAGAAATACATATTTGCAGCTGCAAGTTTTCCATCCTGATCTGCTACACGTGTGTTCGTTTAACAACATGTTTGAATCAATTATTCATTACTTGGCGCCAATTGCCATGCATTCTGCTGTTGGCAGGGAAGTGAGATTGGTTACACGTCACCTTTAATTTTCCTTTCCACGGTAGGTTTTAACTGGTTTGACAGATCGATCTTCCTTCTTTCTTACCGGAAGTGCATTATTGATCTCATAAAGAATAGATGGCTTCTCATCCCCATATTGACAGCCTGAAGTCTAGACACTGCATGTTAATAGATATAGTCAAAGTTTCCCAATGTCCTGTTCACTGAGTTTACAAACAAAAAAAAAAGTGAAAGGCCTACCTAAACAGTTCAAGTTATGTTTTGAAACAGCTGGTAGCTGGTTGACCAGCTCATACCCAGCTAGGCCAGTTTATGACCAGCTTGGCCATGCTGATTGAACAGCTCATACCCAGCTAGACCAGCTTATGACCATAGCTAGATTTTACAGCTGGGACGCCTTTCTATACATGTGGTCCCTAGTGTTTTTCTGTTTCCCTCTGTTTTCTGTTTTAGTTTTTTGTTGCTTGTCTGGTGAAATAAGGTGTAGACCTTCAATGTAATTGATTCCCGCTTCATCTATTGAGCTGCCTAGAAAATCAAACGAATAGCTGAACATGGTCACCATAACTTGCAAAACAACAGGGATTGTTTTGGGTTACTAAACAGGAACACAACTGCAATTTCCTGTTACTGCTTTTGAATTCAAGAAAGCTGAACTGAATGTCACTTGAAAGGCAGATATTTTATTTTCTTGGTGCAATCCTTTGTGTCTATCCTACTTTAAAGAGAAGGTCAAATCTTAAAACATTGCACATTCTTCATGAACATAAACCTTGTGGAAGACACACTCAGATATACAAATTAATGCAGGAATTAATTTAGACACAACTTTATGCATTATCAAAACAATAATGCAGAATAGTCAAAATGACGCCAGTATTGTTTTTACTGTATATAAAAATTCTACGATTTGATGTTGAATATGTCTGAGGCCATATTGGTAGCAGTCTATTGTGCTAGATCTGAAAATCTGACAAATTTCTCTTGTACAAAAATTATATTCAATTGGCAAAACATGCGTTCACAATTCACAGAAATATACAATCTATGTTTACTCATGCAGAGTGAAATTTTGTAAACATATCCAGTTAAAATGTAATACCATGTCTCCATACATTTTGCACAATGCTTACCAAGTGTGAATGTTCATGTTTTCTTTCAGGTTTCTGGATGAACAAAACCAAAAACTGTGCTCAGATCTCTGGAATGATCAGCAGAACATAATCATTTTCTGCACGTTGTTCAACAATACCAAATCCTCTGTTGATCAAAAGTGGGGTTCAATGAGCTATTCACTGCCTGTGTTGTCTCATAATTATGATGTCATCATATACAGGCACAGGTGCTAACGACCTGCAGTATTATCTCGTTTGAGTGGACATATCTTAGTCCTGTGTGACATTTCTCACAATTTAGTTTATAGACTAGAAAATGGCTTTGGCTCTATTATTAATTCCATTAATAATTTTTTGAATTAAGTCTCTTTACTGAGATATTATGACAACTGAATACAGCTTTACAGGACAGCAATGCATGATCACTTTATAGTTATTAGGCAGTTATGTGTGTACCTATGCATGTCTATGTGTGGCTGTAAAACATGACAGAAGAAATACAAACAGAAGACATGCATTATAATCGTTGAATATTTGCCGTGCATTCGAAAACAATTACCAAATAACACGATTGTTAGTGAGTGTCTTAATGATGTCATGTGCTTCTGGGAAAAACTCCGAAAAAACCGGGAAAACTCACCAAAATAAGCAGCTGCTATCTTGCTGAATATCTCCAAATTAGAGCTGCGGCTGTTGTGTGGTTTGCAAGGGGTGAAAACGGGCAGACCGATACTAAAACGATTCCATATATGATCTTATTGCTCGTTTCGCCTTTAATTTCTAGGAGAATGGCAACACCCGGCGAACGACCACAGACCTGTACCAATTAGAACTGATATAATTTTGCCCTCTAGTGGCCAAATGCCTGTATATTAAAAATAGGAGCGGTATTCCCGTTTAAATGGAAACCTCCCAAATTAAACAAGGACTATTTTGACTGGAGCACATCTGGTCCTCTAGTGAGTTATATTCATTGAACACCATATGTATAGTCATTTTTAATAATGCTTTATTGTCGGTTATAATTTGAAATATGCCTCTAAGGATAGCAATGGCTCGTTATGGGTGGTATGCTGCAGGTGATTGAATTAAACCATGTAGATTATTACACTCTGAGAGATTGACACATTCGATTTAATACCCAATTGGACAAAGCCCATTGGCCTGTGTTAATGTATAAAGCAGATCGACTGCATGAAATACAAAATAGATCTTTGAAAATATTCCCTCATATTACAATGAATATGCTTCTCCAAAGGCTGAACTCAATTTGCACCTTCAAAATAGGGGAAATATTTTCAATTCATCATGACAGACATCTAATAAGTACCTCAAAATGTGGTATGTAAATTATTCATTTCATGCAATTCCAGTATACATTTGCTAATATAGAAAGAATGACTAGCATATAGTTCAGTGTATGGTTATCCTTAGTGTACATTATTTTTTAGTCATTGCATGTCCATGTTTTTTTTCTTGCTTAGTTTCTGAAAAACCTTAAAGAGCACAGATTGATAAACCAAGCTAAACTCCTCTTTTCGTTTCAATTCTTTATTAAAGCAAGGATAAAAACAGCTTTTACATAAGTGTCATAGGTCTATTATGACCATCTTCGCTATGGGTTACAATAAGCCCTGCCCCTTCCACCCGAACCACCAATCACGTATCCCAGATTGCGCCGCTGGCGAGGCTGAGTGCTCCAGCCCCTCCTCCCTGTCCATCCATCTGTCCGCTCAGTCTTCACCGTCTCATTCTTCTTCTTTGGTAGCGCGAGGCTGTGAGACACCAGGACACATAAACACTGGAGCACATGCTGAAGTGCTCTCTGTTCAACACCGCAGACTCAACAACGCAGTGCCTGTGTGCTGACACTCAACACTGCAGACTCAACACCACAGCGCCTATTTGCTGTCACACTCAACACTGCAGACTCAACACCACAGCGCCTGTGTGCTGACACTCAACACTGCAGACTCAACACCACAGCGCCTGTTTGTTGTCACACTCAACACTGCAGACTCAACACCACAGCGCCTGTGTGCTGACACTCAACACTGCAGACTCAACACCACAGCGCCTGTGTGCTGACACTCAACACTGCAGACTCAACACCACAGCGCCTGTTTGCTGTCACACTCAACACTGCAGACTCAACAACGCAGCTCCTGTGTGCTGTCACACTCAACACAGTCTCAAAAGCAGGTCACTCCAGTCAAACTAATTTCTTTCTAAATTATCCAATGTATTGAATCAACTGATTGTTTCTAAGGAACTGGCTGTTTACTAGACACACAGTCCTGTGATGTTGCTTTATGAGTGTTTATCATCTGTAAAGCTGTGGACACTACCACACTGTGAGTGTCACATCAGAGACCTGTGTTGGGTTTAGAGTGTTGATGCGTTCTGAATGCTTTTCAGTTTCATTCATTTTCATACATTTTATCTGAGCATATGCTTTTTCACATCAAAATGTATTTTTTTGTTTTCTGTCACAAACCATTACCTTGATAACTATCCTTTTGACATAGGTCGGATGACCATGATGGGGTTCAACAAAGTGTATGTTATAACTTAAGATTCCTTTTACCTGAAATGTAATGTTTTCATTTTTATTTTAGGCTCTCAAAGTACTCTGGGACAGGATAATATATCTCAGGCCCAGGAGGACTGAAGACTGAAGACACACCAACTATATCTGTGAGGTTTAACAGCTAAAGACACCAACAATACCCGTCAGATTTGAGATCTAAAGACACCAACGATATCTGTCAGGTTTGAGAGCTAAACACACTCCAACAATACCGGTCAGGTTTCATGACAATGGTGATATCTGAGCTATATCAGGCCAGAGTTAGCCTCGTCAGAAAGTCCCAGATAACAGTAAACTAATGGATGCGATTTAAAAAAAAAACATTTCCAGTTGAGGATTTATGGAACCGAGAGCTTGGGGAATCAGGCTTTCACCCAAATTGGAATAAAGTGTGGTCCAATCTTAATTCAACTTCTAAGAATCTGGCACACCAACTCATTCATTTTAAAGTCATCCATAGGGCTTATGCTACACCACATAGAAGGTATCTAATGAAATTGCAACCTAACTATTACTGTCAATTTTGTAATGCCGATGCTCCAGGTTCGTTTCTCCATATGTTCTGGGAGTGTCCAGTTGTGGCCAATTTTTGGCAGCATGTCAATTCTGTGTTGTCTGAGTTGCTCAAGATTTACTATATTTCCAATCCGTGCTTATGTTTGCTCAATGATGACTGATCTTGATCTAAGGATTGGCCAACAGAAAATGTTGTTTGCTGGCTTCACATCTGCAAAGAAAGCAATTCTTCAGCGTTGGATAACACCTGATGTTGGCATGAATATGTTTTGGATATGCTCTCTACAGAAGATTGTAAATCTTGAATGCACAACTGCAAGGCTAAACAACGCAAAGCCCAACACAGTTGATGCATGGAAGACTTTGTCATCTGACATTTCTGCTTTTATTCTGACTGCTAGGTAACTTTTTGTTGACATAAACCCAATCTGTTTCTTATCATCTATATGCCTTGTTACAACTAGTCTGTTGCCCCCCGTTTGCTGTTATGCATTGTTAATGTTAAAAATTAAAAATGTTGATCACAAAAAAAAAGAAAATCCCAGATAAAGTCCGGGGCATGAGGAGTCAGACGTGGAGAATAGGCAGTCAGGGATTGTGCGGAGGCAAGGATTCAGTCAGGGCCTGACCTTTCTGCAACGTGTAGAAACATTGCAAGATTACACACTCCAGCAACCTTCCCGGTCGGAGTACTCACCTTGGACTTCCCGCACCTACGGATGGAGTTCCCTATGGAGAGGAGATGGGATCACAGAGCGTTAGACCTGGATCAATATCAACCAATCGCGTCCTTGTAAATCCCAGCCACCCCCCTCCCCCGTCTCCAGTCATATTATCCATTGGCTATGAAATTCTCCATCTCGCTGAACTCACTCAACCCCCCCAAGGCTAACGGCATGACCAGAGCCGCCTCTCTCCTCCCTCCGTAAACATTTTGTAGTATTGCCAATGTCAGGCTCTGCCCACAGGTGTGTCACATGACCAGGGTGAGACTCACCGGCCAGCAGCAGGATGGACAGGAACACGATGACCGCGGCGAAGGTCAGACCTCCAACACGCAGGGTGTGATAGTCTGAAACACACAGGGCATGGCCAGTCACAGCTATTTTTGTTCTCGTAAAAAGATAGGAAATGTCAAATGACACAAACTAGGGTTCAGCCTAATAGGGGTGAGAAGGAAAACCAGGAAACAAAATGGCTGCTTCATATGAATGCCACGGGATCTGATGTGAAACTCAAATGATCCTGGACTACCTGTTACACAGATCAGCTGTTGCACACAACGGAACCTGGAACATCCGTTAGACTTATCTGTTCCCTTATGATGGTGATACACAGTAATTGTGGCTATATAGTCCCAACATTGTCCACCCTGACATGACCAAGGTCCTCACCGTATACAAAGTCTGCATCGTAATTAATGTCAGGAGCTGTGGAGAGAGAGAGAGAGAGAGAGAGAGAGAGAGAGAGAGAGAAAGAGAGAGCCAATGAGACGACAGCACAGGTGCAACAACTCACTTCAGAAGACTCCCAATTCCATCTGTGAGAAAAACACTCCCAAGGCAAGGATTGGCTAGACTTGGCATAGTGAGCAACATAGTTCATACAGTTAGTATGTATGACACAGCGTTTTCCCTGGAATGTTTTGAAAAAACCTTTTCAACATAAAAATAAACATTAATCAAATCATAAGGCTGTTATATTCACATAGATGGAAAAAGAGCCATTAGGAAAATGTGCTTGAATGTTCTACATGGTGTAGAGTGGACCTGCAACAGGAATGATAAATGATTTGTGAACAGTGTATCCTGTCTTTGTTTTGCTGGGAGCCACTTTGGTATCAGTAGCAACAACAGAAGGGGATCATGGGTATTCAGAGGTGAGAGTGCTGGGTCCAACTCCCACAGAAGCCA
The DNA here is from genome assembly GCF_963514075.1 of Conger conger. NCBI lineage: Eukaryota > Metazoa > Chordata > Actinopteri > Anguilliformes > Congridae > Conger > Conger conger. Next base: position 13,548,190 of record NC_083772.1, read on the forward strand.
CAATCCTCTGATGAATTTATCCGCAGTTTGTGAAACCAGACTGAACCAGCTCTCCCTCCTTCTCTCTCTCTCAGCCTCTCCCTGCTTCTCTCCATCTCCCTCTCCCTTATCCTCTCTCTATCGCCCTCTCCCTCGTCCTCTCTCCATCTCCCTCTCCCTCCTTCTCTCTCTGCCACTCCCTCATCCTCCTTCTCGGCATCTCCCTTATCCTCTATCTCCCTCTCCCTCCTTTCATCTCTCCCTCCTTCTTTCTCAATCTTCTCCCTCTTCCTCCTCTCTCTCTCTCTCTCTCTCTCTAACACACACACACACACACACACACACACACACACACACAACACATACAAACACATGCTCATGTCCACCTTCCCAGCTCTCTCCATGACCCTGTAATTACCAAAGCTGACCCCTGTCTGTCTGAGTTAGTTCTGTGGACAAGGCCAGCCTTCCGGTTTTCCCGTTGAACCAGGCGTTCTGTGAGGCCAGCAGAGAACTTAATGAATCACTTATCCACTTTGTCTTGGACAAAGTCAAAGCAAAGATTTAAAAATGAATTATTAGCCTGTACTCTTCTGACCTTCTGACTGCCTTGAGTGCCCGGCTCTCCCTTAAACTTTACAAGAGTCGGCTATCCATTCAGCCATTCATTAAGCAGCTTGTCATAAAAAGAAAATAAAGCTCAAGGCTCCAGTGGATGGGGAGATAAGGTGCTGCTCCAAAGGTATGAGGAAGTCGTGCAATAGACCTTAGATGTGTGTACATGATCACTATGATTGTGCTGGACAGCCTGCACAAAGTGCTATTCATAAAGGATTAAAGATGGAGGCTGTACTGGGAGTAGTGAAGTTCCCTCCCCACTCTTCTGTCTCCTAGGCACCATAAAGTTGTGCATGGTGCGGAGCCACACATTCATGCAGTTGTAACATGTAGATATTTTTAAAAAAGTCTGTTTTAAACGTGCTGACAGATCCACAGGTAGCCTGCAGTATGTATGCGTGAAGAAACTTTCTATTCTATGCATACAACGATGAGAAGATCTAGTAAGTTCCAAGGAGCCTGCAAAGTTGACTCACCTCCTCCAGAAGACATTGTGATCTGTTCTGATCTTTTATCTGTGAAAAAAGAAAACGCATTCTGATTATCACATAAATGCTAATACTGTGGCTAAAAAAAATTGTTACCCCTCCGTCCATCCCTCACTGGCATGGGGATGTTGATGTTGATGATAGGCTTGTTACGGCTATTATAATAAATAAATAAATAAATAAATAAATAAATAAATAAATAAATAAATACGTTTGAAAGATGATTGTTGGCTTGCTTCAATCTCCCAATGAAAGCTGTGCAAATTTGTGTTTTCTTCCGATATCGCCACGATACTAATATCTAATTTGAAATCTTGTGTGAACTACTGTATTTAGTGGGCTAATTTGATGAAACACTTCATATCATGCGCCATTCAACGATGCTCTTTCTAACCCGTATGTAGGCTACAGCATCTGCTCAGAAGGCTAATCATTAACGTATGCCTATGAGATTAATTGTGAAATCTAAGTTACTACGGTCGAGGCTCAAAACCAATCAAATGATTGGATGTGGAGACTTGCAGATATGGGGTTCAAAGGTGGCCTGATTTGTTGATAATCTAATGTCGCTTTACTGCTTATAGTGTAAGTTGTATATTTTATTACATTTAAAATTAGCTATTAACTGCTTTTCATATTATGTTAACGTTAGTTTTCTCATGACTGCAACGGTCGAGTCGTGACTCGTGGTCACCTGGTTGAACTAAGTTAACGTTAGTTTGCTACAATGATAAATAGAAATAGTCTTTGGCTTCACCATAATCAACATGGGTTACAAACAAGACAATAGTAGAACACAGTAACAACATTCAGATAAATTACAGTATATTCGTGCAATTCCTTTTGAATTATATCGATAACTCGCTGTGAAGCATCCCATAGGCCTATCTCGTCTGATACTAGTTTGTATTTTTTGTATAGCGAGCATGTTAACTGTTGTATTATACTGTAACGTTATGCTACTGTTACGGTAGCTCGCTAACCTAGATAGCTTGGGACATATCTAAACAACGTCATTCCAAGAGTGTAGCTAGCTAACTAACGTTAGCTAACATATTAGTAACTTACACTGTAGGGCAACAAGTTAGTTAAGTTAAGCCAGTACTACTAGCCGAACATTAGCTAGCTAGATATCCATGTCAGCCCAAAATAGTTAGCAATGGAAACATTTAAAGGTCAATGCTAATTGAAAGGGAATATCTAGTTTAATAGCTATATTCAATTGATAAGTATGTATACAATGTAAAAACCCAGGCGATCCTTCAGTCTTTCTCGAAGATCGTAGGTAGCCAGCCACATAGATAGGACAAGTGCACCAGCCAATCAGAAGACAGGGAAATTCAAGTTTAAACTGTTCAATAAAAAATAATCAAGTGGCTTTATTAAATCTAGTTTCACGGTTTTGGGAGCTAGTCGGAGCTAAAACATTTTGCCATGAAACACAGTAGGGACCATAATTATATTTTAAATTATGATTTAAAAATGTGCTATATAATTGCGAAGCTAATTAAAAAGTTGATGTCTATCTTAAGTGCAGGCAATTCCCAAAAATGTTTTGCTCTCCTCTGTATCCTGCCAGTCATTGAACTGTAATATAGTCCATGTGTTGTTATCACACGCAGTCTACAAGTTGGGCTCTCACAGACCCGAGTCTGAGGAAGGCAATCCAGGGCAGACGGCGGGTGCACAATCGATCAGCGGGGATCACTGGCGCAACGAGACACTGTCACCCAGGCTGACAGTCGTCCAAGGCGCTAGTGGGCTGCCTGCCACAGTCGGTTCTGGCACGATCGTGAATCTAGGCTACTATAGACACTGTGGGGACCATAAATAAACTAGAGCAGCGCCGTAAAATGTGGTATTGAGTCTCGAAACTTTGAGTCTCTAACTTGAAAAAACTTTACTTTATTGATATTCCAATACATTTCCAGGAGGAAGCAAAAGTCTTGTAAGAAATATTAATATTTAAATCTAGTCCTAACTCAATATCAATATTTTGACAACACATAATACTAAATATTGCATTATAAATTCAGATGCTACGAGATTAAAGGTAGCCTTGTGCCCAATACATCAAAAACAAATGCAAATATCCGATGTTACTTTAACAACTCCTACGCTTGCGTCCCGGAGGTTCTGCTAATTCCCCATCTTGTATCTTCTTAAACCTGCCCATTCTGGTTTAAACTGGGTGGAATTAGTTTTCCTCATTATTACAAAACTATATGGGCAGATTTCTTTACTGCCTACAATATCAACCGGTATCCTAAATGTAACATCTGATGGGATTACTGTACTTCTCCGTATTTTCACTTACTGTATTTACAAAAGCAGTACTCTCAAAGCCACAAGCAGGCGTTGCGCTCCGGCGCACTGAATCTCGGACTGAGACAATAATTAACACCTGTCAACTTCGGCGCTACAATTTTCCTGATCCCTGTGTACCTACTCGGATAAGCGCACATGTGATCATGTCTCTGTACGTTTCGTTTCAGCGAATTTCTAAACGCGTAAAGTAGAACACAAGGAGCACATGGTAAACACGGAACGTATGAAGACAGACATGGTAGTTCTGTCTTTAAAACCCTCGCAGAAGACCAAAAACCAGTTTCGCAAACTTGGTCGTAGCAAAGCACGTGAATGCCAAAGCATACCCTTTTCCTTTTGAAAAGATTAGAATTAATGTTTAAAATAACGCATCCATCCACACCCTCTGCGCAAATTGGTACAGCGCACGTGAAGCCATCTACAACGAATGTTGTCCTTGAACTAGATGACATGTGAAAACAAAAGCTCAAATAATTTTGCCCATTATTTAGTCGCCCTGTGTAAAGTGCGAGTCTTAATATGTCCCGAGTATACAAGGATGCAAATCTACATTGGAGTCAGCAAGAAATAAATTTGCGGCAGCCTTACCTGCGCTAAAAGAGTCTTCTGTTGTTCGGTCGACAGTCAACTAAGCCGTGTGTGCGCATTGAACGCAAAAGGGGGAGGGCGGATTCCGATTCCCACACCCATCCCAGTTTCTGCGCCATCCATAAATCTCGCCATTCCCCTCCCACAATGCAAGAACACACGTGTTATTATCCCATAAAGTATGGCCTTCAGCATCCATAAAAACGACCTTTGGAATCTGATACCATGGCGCTCCTGTAGGAGGAATACCGTGCTATTAGTAAATGGAATAACGTGCTTATTAGGGCGTTTGCGGTAATCCTCCATCTTACGGTGCTTTGGGTTGGGGGACGACCACGCCCAGGAGGTGTTTTGAGTAACGGTGTGTGGTCTGCTATAATGACCGCGCGTTGTCTGCCATCCAGGACATGGCGTCGATGTGAACAGCAAGCGGGCTCGAATGCACGGGACAGACCGCACCGCCTGCACATTTGAGTGGTCCATTTTTTTTCAATGGAGGGAGAGACCACGCCTGCACCCACACACCATTAATTTCACAGACAAAAACAGTACACGGGCCCGATGTGTGGACACGGTTTTTTTATTGTTTGTGAAAAGCACACAATCTGATATGACACTTTTCCAATACAGGAGTACGTAGGTATGTTTTCTTAATTGCTTATTTTTCAATGTTGATACTCAGGACATGATCTAAGCCTACCAACTGTTATAAATTATCTTGTTTTTCCCTTTCTTCTATATTACTTTGTGTTTAGTATGTGAACTTTGGATCCTCAATTCAGTCTCTCTCCATCACACACACACTCTCTCACACACACACACGCACACACACACACACACTCCCTCTCCTTTTCACACACTCTCTCTCCCCCTCTTCCTCCCCCTCTTCCTCCCTCTCTGCCCCCTCTCTCGCCCTCTCAAACTAAGCAAGCACAGGCATTGTGTTCAGACATGGCTGTAATAGTCTTCCAATTTGAAATTAAACAGCGAAACAGCTGTGGCTTTGTTCTGTTGTTTTCTTGTACACTCACAGATTGCAGATTGTCGGTAAGAGTGTAGGAGGACTTGGGACCCATGGGCAGGTCCCCTGTCTGCATTCCCCAGGTGGCAGATGCCACAGGAACGAGAGCAGTGGGACACAGTGAGACCCAGACCAGCCTGTGCACCAAACTACACAGCTGTAGACACTGCTGTCTGTCATGTGACCCTGCTTTACAGTCCGGCTCTGCTCCCTCTCTTCTGATTGGTGGATGAACTGAGTTTGCTGGATTGTCACACAACTCACGCACACACACACAAGCGCGCGCACACACAGACACACCGAAAACACACACACACACATGCCACACACCACCCAAACACAGCAGCACATGCACACACAAACATATCTGTATAATTATATGTGTATATATATTTTATATATTTATATATATATATATATTCTACACTGCGAAAAGTAACAATCATAATGAGAATAACAAGAGTGTCCATAGAAGTGACGAGAATAAATATAATGATGACTATCAAAAACTAAAGAGGAAAACAAGTAAAAACATACAGCAGGGAACATACAGAACCTTGAGACTTTGAGACAGTACAGGGATTTGGGTGCTTCTGGGTAGAGGATGCCACTGGCTAACACGGCTAATGGATGGGGCACAGCTGGACATACATAGTCACTGGTTACAAGACAGGACAACTGAGCATTATTTACAGGAAAACCCCTTAAATCCTCCTGTCCCCTTTCTTCTTGCAGTGAAGGACTGGTGTCTTAATTATCATTATCCTCATCATCCATGGTGGCTGAGTGACAGACAGCTGAAGACGTGGAGGTCTTGGGTCTGGAAGTGAAGAGGGCCGGGGGTGAGTTCTGGGGTATTTATGGAGCCGCAAAACTTTTACGCAAACTCACCGTGTTCCGAAACGCCGAGCTAGCTCACCGTGTTCCGAAACACCGAGCTAGCTCACCGTGTTCCGAAACACCAAGCTAGCTCACCATGTTCCGGAACACCAAGCTAGCTCACCATGTTCCGGAACACCAAGCTAGCTCACCGTGTTCCGAAACGCCAAGCTAGCTCATCGTGTTCCGAAACACCAAGCTAGCTCACCGTGTTCCGAAACACCAAGCTAGCTCATCGTGTTCCGAAACACCAAGCTAGCTCATCGTGTTCCGAAACACCGAGCTAGCTCACCGTGTTCCGAAACACCAAGCTAGCTCACCATGTTCCGGAACACCAAGCTAGCTCACCATGTTCCGGAACACCAAGCTAGCTCACCGTGTTCCGAAACACCAAGCTAGCTCACCATGTTCCGGAACACCAAGCTAGCTCACCATGTTCCGGAACACCAAGCTAGCTCACCGTGTTCCGAAACGCCAAGCTAGCTCACCGTGTTCCGAACAGTGCAACTTTCATGGCGAATAATTATTTCCAGATCAGCTTTGGTTTTTGTGTGTGTAAAGTCTGATTCCTTCCGTTTTCAGAAAAACTTGGTACGAGTCATACATGTGATCCATTTCAGCATACAGTGAGATGGCAGTAGTGATCCACTGTAACATTGCAGGGGGGAAAGCTGTTGCTAACGAGAGATTACGAACCGGGCAGGCTCATAAGGCTCAGCCCGCACGATAGAGTGAATAGGTGTTCGGACCATCGTGAGCTAACGCAGTCTTCTGCAATTTGTATTTTTCTCTATAAATATCGGTCCATTTCGCATCAATCAAAGTGTTTTAGTGTCTGGGATAGTCAATAAGCAATCATAATCATAAACCACATCCATTAGGAGAAGAACTACCATTGTACGGACGTTAACTTCTGGTGGAAGCGCCCACTTCCCTGTGTTCTGTTCGGGACACGGTGAGTTTACGTTATGAGTTTAGACCACTAGTGGCTAGACTCCGGTCTGCCAGCTCTGGTTGCCTTATGGTTCCCTTTCTAAGAGCACCTGGCGGTCGAGCTGTACGTTCACGCCTGTTTTCCATACTGGTTCCTCAGTGGTGGAATGACTTGCCTACCACTGTCAGGACAGCAGAATCCCTCCCCCTATTTTGATGCAGACTAAAAACACCTTTTCAAACACACCCTGCCCCCCTTTCTGATATCCCTATTCCTCTTGTCTAACCCCCAAAAAAATAAATAATAATAATAATTCCACTTATGATGACTATATCTTTAGAACAGCATTTCAGGTGTATTTTCCTAGTTATGGTTGTTATGCTTTGACTTGTGGAAGAACCTATGCACTTGTAAATCGCTTTGGATTAAAAGCGTCTGCCAAATTACTAAAATGTAAATGTAATGTAAATGAGTTTGAATTCCGACCAAGTGTCTTTGTGTGTGGAGTTTGCATATCCTCCCCATGTCCGTGTGGTTTCCCACTGTCCAAGGAAATGCTAATAGGAAACTCTAAATTCAATGTGTGAGTGGTGTGTGGACCCTGCAATAGTTTGGCAATCTCTTCAGGGTTTATTCCTGCCAATCACCCACTACAAGCTGGACAGGACAGGGTGGGTGGATGGATGGATAATGTAGACAACTCGCATTCGCTCTCCTGAGGATATTAATGGCAAAGATCAATGTGTATGTAAAAACTGCCATTATATCGACACCGACTACCTGACTACCGCTGACTACCGCTGACTACCGAATCCACCAAGAAACTCTGCTCTTTACCTGTGAATTAATTTCTCCTCTCAGATTTTTTTAGAACAATGTTTTACCATCATTTTTTTTGTTTTCCATTTTGGAATGCTCAGCCATTCAGTTGCCATGACTTCATCCATCAATTTGGAAGTGACTGCTTTTGGATGTCCTCCAAAAATGTGTGGGGTTAGCCAGCACTACTTGTCAGTAAGCCTACCAGGGAGCTGTGCATCTTACTTAGTTGCTGTTACTGTTGCGCATTGAGGCAGGAAGTGAGCCAGATGAAACCTTCCCTCATTGGGAAATGTGATAGCCAATCATGGATCAATCTTGGCCAGTCACTCTGGCATGGCGATGGTTTTACCCTAAATCCCATTCTTGCTTAATTTTTGTGATAAAGGCAAGAAATCTAGGATCACTCTGGCATGGCGATGGTTTTACCCGAAATCCCATTCTTACTTAATTTTTGTGATAAAGGCAACAAATCTAGGATCACCATAACTGCCTCAAATCTCACAAGTCCAGTAGTTTTCTATGAGTGGTCTTTCATGCAAGCTATAAAACTCCATCAAAAGCACTACATGGCACCTACAGGCTAAATGGATATGTTGGTTGGGCTATTGATGGTTTCACCTGGAACAGCCGTCTCAGTTTTCAGCTTTAGGGGCTTCTTTCGCTGTGTGGAGAGAGAGAGGGAGAGAGGAGAGAAGAGAGAGAGGGTGAGTGAGTATGCTGCGGTTGTCTTTCCAATTTCTCCCATAATGCAGACAAGTGCCTCTTACTGTCTGTCTAAGAGGACGTGTACAATGAGTTGGGATTTCTGCAAATGGAGCCGGCTGGGTTACTAGGCGACGGCGAGGGCCTGTTTTTATTTGTCGGTTTAGGTCAATGGAAAACCGACGGGCCCAGCCACTGTCTGACAGTAATGTACGGGGATGTGCTGGGGGATATTAATGCCGAGATGATCTCGGGGGGGGGGGGGGGGGGGGGGTACAGAGGTGTTTTGTGAGGGACGTGGGAGAGGTATCTCACCCTTAGAGACGATCAGGTTCTCGGCTTGAGCCTCCTCATCTCCAGGGGCCCTGAAATACGGTCAAGGGGGTTACAGACAAGCAACAAGGCAGCAGTCTCTCTGAAACCGTACGCCACACGCACATGCAAGCAAACGCCACAGGCACAAACCCACAGACACACGCACACACACACACACACACACACACACCCTACAAATTCAATCATGGCAGCATACGGCAGGCGTTAACGGGGTGTTACCTAGGTTTCTGGTTGAAACTGCAGCGGCACCTGCGGCCTAAGGAAACAGGTCACACAGGTCAGATCCAGCCCGACCCACACTAATAAGCTAAACAACTTAAGCTAACCAGATAATGAGTCAGTGTTGCCTGTGAATTTTCTTTGTGGAACTTCACTGCATCCAATGTATAGTTTAGTGCATTTATCAGAAGCCATAACAGATACAGTGAGCATTCACTACATTCCCTATGACCTCAAATGCATTCACTAGTGTCTCTATGACTTCACAAAAGCATCCACTAAAGTCTCTATGATCTCACAAATACATGCACAACTGTCTCTATAAACTCACAAAGCATTCCCAACTATCTTTATGACCTCAACAGAAATATTCAGTACTGTCTCCATGACTTCACAAATGCATTTACTACTGTTTATGAACTCTATATAAGCATTCAATGGTGTCTCTATGACCTCACAAATGCATTCACTACTGTCTCTATGACCTGTTTTTTTTTTTTTTTTGCAATCAACTTTTAAAAACTGATTTTTCAATATAGGAATCATAAAAAAGACCCCCCCCCCCCACCCCCGTTCTATGCCCTCACATAAGCAATCACTGTAGTCTCTCTTGTTAGTTGTTTATGCTGTGATGTTGAGCTGATGTGTTTCAATAAAACAGTGAGGACAAATATTCACAAAACACTATACATTGTGCAATTAAATACATTGGAGAACAGATCTTGTATGTACCACACAGCATTTTACAGTTCTACTGTATTGTACAGTCCTAGTGTTCAATGTATGTTCAAAGGCAGAGCATTTCAGCATCTGCCTCCCACAGAACCATAATGCATGATGGGAATTAAAAGTGTGATGGTGGGGCGTGGCTTACTGAGGATGAGGAGGATCCCTAGAGTGAAGAGTATGACAGCGAATACCAGCCCTCCGATCCGCAGGCTCTCGTAGTCTGCACAGGAGAAAGACAGGAGCATGCGCGCACACACGCACACACACACACACACACACACGATTACTCTACTGACAAAGAGATTGTTGCCTTCAATGTGAACGTTGCACATCATGATCAGCCAAGATGCATGTTAGCATGTGCAGGCATTGTATTTGTGGTTGGGGTACTCACCGTATACAAATGGGTCATCTTTCTCCTTGACATCTGTTTAAGGGACAGCAGTGTTACATTAACTGACATGCAGTTTATGCTTAGCAGGTAGCATATTCTAGGAAGACAAGCATACCTTCAAGACACACCAACTACTTATTATGAAAGCAGTGTCTATCCTAAAATTAAACCCAACAGCCTAATTACAAGTCTGCCTCCATTGGCATTACACCATACTACTGCGCCTAGTCAGCAATACCTGCACCTATCTCGATTGTCCGCTCTTGTTTCTGATGTGTGTGTGTGTGTGTGTGTGTGTGTGTGTGTGTGTGTGTGTGTGTGTGTGTGTGTAGAGTACCCACTCATATTAAATGCTAGTTTTTTTATAAATGATTCTGCTCTGAGAAGAAAAATATGAAAAAGACACAATTAGTCACCCCTGCATATAATACTTTGTGCACCCTCTCCTTTGCAAAGATAGCAGCTCAGAGTCTTATAAGATTTGATGAGGTGCAAGAAAATATAGCAAGTGATCTGGCAACCTTCCTCCATACAGAATCTCTCCAGATCTACCAGAGACCTTGGTCTTCAACTCACCCCACGATTGTCAGTGGGGTTTAGCCCAGGACTGGGATGGCCAGTGCAAAATCTTTGTTTTTGTGGATTTGGAGGAATGCCCATTGTTCCTCTGTAAGATCCCACCACAACCCAGTGTTTGCCTCCTGGTAGAGGCAGCCAGACAAGTTCTGTTTGTGTCTCATCTGAACATAGAATTCAAACTGTAATGATGTCAACTGTAAACTCTAGGCTCTTAAGTCTGTGGTTTCATGACAATAGAGTCTTTCTACTGGCAAGCAATTCCATATAGCTTGTTTGTGTGGAGGTGGTGTCTAATTGTAGTTTCGGAGACTTGGCGACCCCAACATGTAAGTAACTTCTCCACTTGTGATCATGGATAAATGCTTTGGCTCTCTCCTCCCTGTGTGTGGGGGAGAGAGCCACACACAGGGATCCTCTTACAGGCATCTCCAGGTGTTTTAAATGCAGTTATTTCCTAATAGAGGCGATTAGTATTTTCAGCTAGCTCTTTTTTTCTCTCCAACAACTAGGCCTGTTGTTAACGAAGGCCTGAATAATCAGGATTTATTTAATCACTTTATACGGCGGCCTGTAGCATAGTGGTTAAGGTAAATGACTGGGACACACAAGGTTGGTGGTTCTAATCCCGGTGTAGCCACAATAAGATCCGCACAGCCGTTTGGGCCCTTGAGTAAGGCCCTTAACCCCGCACAGCCGTTGGGCCCTTGAGCAAGGCCCTTAACCCTGCATTGCTCCAGCTTAGTCTAATCAACTGTACGTCACTCTGGATAAGAGCGTCTGCCAAATGCCAATAATGTAATATACACTCAGTGAGCAGTTTATTAGGTAGACCTGTACACCAGCTTGTTAACGTAAATATTTAATCAGTCAATCATGTGGCAGCAACTATGCATGTAGAGGGCGGCCTGTAGCGTAGTGGTTAAGGTAAATGACTGGGACACGCAAGGTCAGTGGTTCTAATCCCGGTGTAGCCACAATAAGATCCGCACAGCCTTGAGCAAGGCCCTTAACCCTGCATTGCTCCAGGGGAGAATTGTCTCCTGCTTAGTCTAATAAACTGTACGTCGCTCTGGATAAGAGCGTCTGCCAAATGCCAATAATGTAATGTAATGTAATGTAGATGTGGTCAAGAGGTTCAGCTGTTGTTCAGACCAAATGTATGAATGGGGAAGAAATGTGATCTAAGTAACTTTGACCATGGAAAGATTGTTGGTGGCAGAGTGGTTTGAGTATCTCAGAAACTGCTGATCTCCTGATTTTCCGCTTCGTTAATGAGAGCGGTCAGAGGAGAAGGGCCAGACTGGTCAAAGCTGACAGGAAGGTGACAGTAACACAAATAACCACGCATTACTGTTGTTTGTTCATTTGTTGTTTAAAAAAAAAAAATAAAAAATAAAAAATAGGCCCTGGTCCTTATCTTTGTTGTACGGGTAGCAATTGAAATTGTACTTCCCTCTAGGGTCTTTCTGCGCACTTAGCCCTGGTTATGGGTATGCACTTTGTTGTACGTCGCTCTGGATAAGAGCACCTGCCAAATGCCAATAATGTCATGTAAATTACAACAGAAGAGCATCTCTGAAAACACAATGCGTCAAACCTCTAAGTAGAGAGGCCACAGCAGCAGAAGACCAAGTCTAAAAAAAAGTCTAATAAATACCTAGCTGACTGACTGTATGTGTGTTCTATGGGCAGTGTGGTGGTGCATTGCATAGCAATGCTGTCTCACAGCAAGACGTTTCCCAGGATTAGGTTTGATGGAAGTTTGCATGTTCTCCCTGTGTCTGCGTGGGTTTCCTCTGGGTACTCCAGTTTCCTCCTAACATGCAGAAAAAAGTGTCTTTCCTTTCCTTTCTTTTTGCTTCAAATGTTTGCCTCTTTCTTTCCTTAGTTTTTTCTTTCACTCTTTCATTTTTCTTTCTTTCTGTTTAAATCTTTTGCTTCCTCTGCTCCCCCCCCCACCCAGCTTCCATCCTTTCTCCAAATCCATCCTTCCATCTATCTGTCCGTGTGCTCATAATCAGCTCGGTCTGTTCGTCTCCACCTGCCGACGGTTTGATGAATGAAAAGTTGTCTCACCCTTAGCATCCGGATCGGCCATCGCTGACAAACAGAGAGAGGGAGAGAGAGAGGGAGGGAGGGAGAGAGTGAGAGTCAATAACCAAATCAGCAGCAAACAAAGGCAACATTGTTCAGTGATGACAGGGCGGCCTTTTCAGAGACGGTGGACTCATTAGACCCTGGGGCAGCGGGCGAGGGCCATGAACAAGCAGGTCTGACAGAGGAGGAGGAGGAGGGGGGGGTGGGGGGGGGGGGTTGAAGCCCCCACTGACACCTGCACAAAGAGCGCTCTGTCTCACTCCAGGTTCACCGAGCTGCACAACCTTCCAGGGACAGCACCCGGCCCCCCTAGAGAGGACACAAGTCCCCCTGAGACAGCTGAAATGTAAAGATGACTGTTTGGGGATAGGGGCAGAGCAATCCCCCCGATTTCTCTCTTAATTTCTCTTCTTTTTTTTCCCGAAGACTTCTTAATTCATCTAAATTTCAGAGGTGAAATGAATTGACATAACCACCATATGTCCATAGTCTAACACAACAAGAATCGGTAATGCTACCAAGTGTGATGTACTGTCGGTGAGTGAGATCAGGCGGTCAGCTGAACTCGGGCGGGACTTCCATTGCTTTCTAGAGTGGCCCTCTAGAGACCACCATTGCGCTCGTCTAGAACACAGGACGGCACCCACGTCAGCTGTATAGCTGCAAAGAAGCTTCAGCCGTGGAGGTAGGAAACGGGATGCAGGTAAGGGCAGAAGCACCAGACAGGACCAATAGCCTTCAGAGTGTAATGTGCCTGAACTCAAACACACTTACAGGAAACATCAAAAAAGTGTGGACAGTCGTTATGTGTTGTTACTATAAGGTACTCTCCCTGAGTATGCACCTTCCTTATGCCATACCCACCTCCCAGGAGTCATCTGGCAAAAGGCGTTTGATGTAAATTGTTGTTACTTTCTTAAAATGTTGTTATGGCATAAGGCTTCAGGCACAAGCCAGGGGCAGCTAAAGTGTTGTAAGGACCCCAAATCAGCTTCTGAAAAGAGCCACAAAGATCCTAAACCTTAACAAGATACAGGTGTTTTAGTTCAATCCTGTCTGTTTGTACTGCAAAACCGGGGTTGTCCAGTCTTATCCAAAAATGGATAAGACTGTGGGTGCAGGTTTCAATTTTAACCTAGCACAACAAATTCGATTCAGCTAATTACCCAGTCATACTCAATCAACAACTTCATAAGTTGAATCAGCTGTTGTGAATCAGCAGCCGAAACAAAAACTGCACCTACACCGGCTGTTTTTGGATAAGATCAGACACCCCTGGGCCAAACTGAACTCAGTCAACACGGGCTCGAGTGGCAGAGAGGCACGGAGAGGGGAGGGGGGAGGTGGGCACAGGGAGGATGGAAACGGAGAAGGGGCAGACGGAGAGCTAGGAGAGCGGGTGTCGCTTTACACTGCAGGGGAGTGTGGCCATTTGCTTCAGTAGCGTTCACTTCTTGCACCATAAACCAGAACACTGCCGCTTGCATGGCCTGCTACCTTCCCATTTAATTGAATGTAAAATGAGAACAGGGTCCCCACGAGACAGGCTCTGACATAATGCACACCGGTATGTGCGCACCATTCCCGCAGCCCGGAAAAGCACAATTCGTGTGGAATTTCGTGACGGACATTTTGTGTTTAAGGGCACTTACGGGAGCGGTGGACCCTACTCTGACCAGACAGCTACAGATAACATTGTCTGTCTGTGCCCTTCTCTCTCCCACCCACACACACTTACGCTGAACTCCCCCAAGGTCAACAGTATGAGAATCTCTCTCCCTCCGCCTCTCTCTCTCCCTCTCCCTCTCATTAATTCAGACGATCAGCTTTCCTCAGTGGCCCACTGTGGTTCCCAGGTTTAGACTTCACTGCTCCAGTTGCCTATTGTGAAATGGCGTCTGTATTTGATTCTGTTCATGCATGTATGGTAAAAAGGGATAGATAGATACTGGAGCAGGCAGACCACCAGATTCAATGTAGCCGCAGTGCATTTTTGTCCTTTTGACTCCGAAAATAAAGGAAATTCTCGAGAATGTGACTCGCCCTCCAGCTGGCCATTCAATTTACGCAGTGGTTAGACTGAGGAGGATGGAAGGAAGGGGACGGAGAGTAAAATGGAGAAGGGAGACGCAGGAAAAGAGAGCAGCGTAGGGAAGCTGGGGGGCCATCAGAACGTCAGCTGCAGAGGAGCGGGAAGACTGGGCGTGTCACATGACTGGGCGTGTCACACGGCTGAGGCGCTCTTGTGAACAGCAGAGCGGTGACGTCGCCAGTTATCGCTCGATGGACTCGGGACAGATGGTACATCGCAGTCAAGTCTCTCAGAGCAGTCTCTACGGTCGCATGAAGCACCAAACCTGTTAAACCTGTTACAGTGTGAGATCACAAATATGTCATTAGAATGTTCTTAACTGAACCTTCTGACGCGGGTGTGACAATCAATACCGGTAATTGAAAGGGATGGACTTCTAGAATTTTCTTTGGAAAAACACTGCGAAACCCCCCGCTCTTCAGCGGGTAAATGGAGAAGCAGGGTACAGAATGCTGCTTGTCGCATCCTCTCAGACTCCAGCTCATAATGGACCATCATGGCGTATAACGGACGTGAGCAGAATGAATGTTGCCAAACCACATCCCCCTGAGACCTGACCCCCCCTCCCACGCCATAACGCAAACAAACACGGAAGAAGGCAGGCGCCCCTCCTACAGCGGGACATGACAGAGGGGCTGGACCCAGAATTACCCTCCTACCCATGTTCAGCAAAATACCCGCCCCCTCGCTGCTCTGTCACGTACCTCCTCTGTCCATTCCCAACCCCCTCCCCACCCAGAGAGGGAAACAGCACTTACCAGCCACATACACTAGGAGGGAGAGGAGGAAGACCAGAACAGTTTCCATGGCAACTGCAGAGAGATAGAGGGAGGGAGGGAGAGAAGGAGAGAGATCAGTATTCATTGGCTACATGTTTACCAGTTCAATCAAGCGCACATATTCACGCAAATACATCCGTGCGTCTCACCCGCATCCCATTTCCAAACGGTTATATAACCAAATAGATTTTCCTTCTTTCTTTTTTTTTACGTAACTGCCCCTCTGTTGGCAGCCAGGTCTTGTTTCCCCCCCTCTTGGAATGCCGCTGGTTCCCTGCGGAGAAGGTGGAGATGTGGCCCGTTTCCCAGTTTGTCATGTACCGAGCATCTTCCCAACACACACGGGCAAAACCTCACTCCTGATTCCACCCACGGAACGCATTACTGTACACCTCACATGCACCGTTCAGAAACCTGTGTTCACATGACTGTCCGATATGGGACTGTTTTTTCCCTCAATATAAGGGTGGCCAAACCTGTGGGGCCCTCTGCAAGAATCATGATCTGCTTGTGGATCTCAAATCACATTTTGATCTGGAATTTAGTTGCTTTTGAGCCCAGGTCTTAGGCATTTTTTCAAGGAGCTGTAAGAGATAGCCAGAGAAATTTACAAGAAATTGAGCATCTGTGATTGCTATGAAAGTGTCATATAACCTTAATTGTAATAGTGTTATCTAAATTATTCTAATTTTCAAAATAATATCTGCTTATGTTTATTTTGATATATTACTAATGGCTTTATACATTTTATACCTCACTGTCTCAAATGATTGTGATATTAGTTTTGCATATTGTAAAGCACTTCTCTTTCATATTTACACACTTGAATCTGTTTATGATTGGATGAAAGGAGGACCGTTCAATAAAAGCATATTTTAAAAAATGTGGTTTGAAAGGTAAAATATATTGATGCAAACGCTTAGAGCACAATACATGGATAAGTCAGTGTGTCAAAGTTCAAATTTATTTTTACTTTATCTTGAAAGACAGTGTACACAGTCAATTCCATGTTCCCTTGCCTCAAGCTTTGACAGTTCATTGCAGTCTGTCAACATCAGAGACATCAGAGGTGAAATGAAATTACTTATAATACAAAATCAGAAGCCAGATTTTGCCGAATACAACAGAATTGCATTCAATTTAAAAGGTACTGAAAATGATTCAAGCTTTATTTGCTATCTATTACCACAACATTAAACATAGGTAAGATATCTGCTTTTAATCAGATCCAGTGAATTTTTCATTGAAAGGCAATCACTGGGTGATATCAAGCTCAACATGATTCACCAAAGTGAGTCTTTCCATGGTGAGATGTACATCACTCACCTAAGGTAGGTAGTTAGTTCAGAGGATCATAAGTGTATACAGTCTGGATAAGGGGTACCAAAGGTATGATAATTGCAATGCTTTTCTATTATCTGATCCAGTACTGTTAGATTCCCACTTATCAATCATTGAATCATTATCCACCTGGAGTGCAGTGTACAGGCACTTCAGAAACTTCTGTCATGAGCTTGTGCACTACTGGCTGCCTGTGTAGCCTGGATACAGGTTTGAGTTGTGGGAGTGCCTAAAGAGATTTGACCACAGGGATTGGACCAATAGGCAAAACATATAAAACAGCGAGTTTCAGCAGGGTTCAGAGCTGGTGAAGGAAACCTTTGGTGAAATATTGCACAAGTTTCTATCAGGCTGGACTCACTCAAGGTCAAACTGTCATTGTAGTCATGTGACTGGTCAACAGCCAATCAGAGACTTTCCAACAGTCTGAATCTTCCACATATCAGCAGAAACAGTGAATCTGTAAGACCCAACTAATGGAGTTCAGATCCCTTTGTGTTACTATGTAGAAGCAATGCTGCTTTTCCCCCAAAGCATCTGACTTGAATTGGTATTGTTAAATTATGGAACATAAAATTAAGGTAGCATATGTTCTTCTTTTTTTAAATGAAAAGCATCATCAATCAAATGAGGAATGCAGCATTTTAGGTTGGCAGGCAATCGTTTACCTACACAACACAGACAGACAGAGAGATAAGCAAACTGGACTGAGCAAAATTCAACATAGAGCTTACAGTCGTGAAGGGAAAAAAGGCAACAGATTTATATTTTCTCTTTCTTCTCATCCATCTCTCCCCCCCCCCCCCCCCCCACCCCCGCCCACTGTGTAAAAAGCCTGGTTTCATCCTGCCTTGCCCCACGGGGGGGTGCGAGTAATCGTTTATTGATGCCTGCCCTCAGAGTCTGTGCGCGGCTATATAAAGAAGGACAGGAAAGGGTGACTGCCGGAGCTGTTTGGCAGGGAACGCTGACACCGCGACACCCCGTTTCTGTTTCCCGCGATGTCTGCGCAGCTGAGATTCTCAGACCCTGGGCGCTAAATTCCACAAATATACAACATCATCATCGGATTCATTCTGGCAAAAAAAAAGAAAAAAAACCCTGCGTTGTCTGTTTTGTTTCGGAAAGCTGCCTTGCATGTTCAAGTGATTTGAAACAAGAGCATGGCTGTTACAGCAGTGATTTTCAGCGGGGCCCCCGCCCAGGCCTGCAGGCACGGCTGACTGGGTTGATTGGGGTTGACAGTGCGATCACATGCCCCCCCAGGTACCTTCGCAGGCCCCCTGTCGAAACCCGGACGCAAGAAGATCAGACCAGAATCATACGTACGCTATCTGCTCAATTTTGCCACTAAAAGATTATGGGCCGGTTTCACGGATACAGATTAATCTTAGTCCTGGAGTAAATTAAGTTTTGTATGGAGAGTCTCCAATAAATCTAATTTAGTCAAGGACTAGGCTTAATCTGTGCCTGTGAAACTGGCCAAACATGTTTGAAATGGGCAGTACCGTATGCTAAAATATTTGCCCATTCTTGCACTGGTGTCTGGAATTCTATTCTATTCTATTAACGAAGCTTTGCTTTTGACAAATAATCCAGCCAGAAAATGGTTACCACCACACTACCACTCTCTAAATCCTTAAAGTAAGATCTAAATCCTTAAAATGTAAGATTACAAATCTAAATATGCTTCAGCCAGCTTGAGCTTGGAGAAATCTCTGCATACAGAGAGCTGGCGATATGTGATTGGAATGCGTCTGCATTTATGGATACATCAGGAATGGCTTTCACAGGCACAGAGTCACAATATGAATTGCAAATGTAATTTGCTAAATATACAGAGCAAAGGGGAGGGATTGTGGGTTTTATATTCCCAAAGGCTGAAGTGAACTACAAACGGGGCGACATGGCTCAGGCAGTAAGAGCAGTCGTCTGCCAGTCGGAGGGTTGCCGGTTCGATCCCCCGCTTGGGCTGTGTTGAAGTGTCCCTGAGCAGGACACCCAACCCCTAAATGCTCCTGACGAGCTGGTCAGCGCCTTGCATGGCAGCCAATCGCCGTGAGTGTGTGTATGAATGGGTGAATGAGAAGCATCAATTGTACAGCGCTTTGGATAAAGGCGCTATATAAATGCCAACCATTTACCATTACAAACGATTAATGAAGCATTTGCATTTTGGGGTGTAGCAGAAAACCTATTAAGTCTAAAACATAAGTCTAAATAATACCTAATAAAGTGATGACTGAATGTATATTCTTAAGCGTAGGAAGCTGGTCCTCTATCTTTATGTTTCAGTGTTGTAATTATGCTACTGGGTTGCTACAATGTTACAAACACGTAGTGGAAATGTTAGCTCTCCCCTTCACGGAGGCGTAAATCCACCGTTCAAGGGAACAACAGGTTCTCTCTCTAAAATCTACGCCAATCTAAAGACTAAGGCGATATTTTATCATGAAATATGCGAAGTGCTATGTTGCTAGGGGCCGCGAGCATCTGCGAATAACACGCGTATCCGTTTCTAGAAACGTACACAACATAAGCGCGAACGGGAGCAGGAGCGAATATGAAATCTGTTCTGAGATGTTGGGGTCACCAAGTCACTGAGTCAGCATGCACACAGCTACTGAATGCTACATGTACAAAATGAGAGAACAGGGCTTTTTTCTTTTTAACCACAATGTTTGTTTTTTTTCAAACAAGATCTGAGATTTTGTGTGTGTCATAAAGTAAAAACTTTGCTTTTGACCCTCAGAGACCCAAGCATGTTTTGGCCGATTCCCCCCCCCCCCCCTCTTGGTTTATAACTCATAACGTTAGCCTGCCTTCACCATCAAGCCATGGCCAATTTTCTTCAGAACAGGCTCAGCTACACGAGCAAACGGTGAAACATTCATTGCATCGTATTGTGTGTGTGTGTGTGTGTGTGTGTGTGTGTGTGTGTGTGTGTGAACTGCAGTGAAAGACCGAATAAAGGTTAAAAACATAAGGGAATTTCTTGTATTGTATAAACACGCAGTGTGTTCCAAGGCTTTTTAATCATAGTTCTGTCACTCCAAAATATCCGGTCGGTCTCAGAGGGTTAAAAATACTGAAGGGAAATTGTTGCCTGCTCGCCCCAGTGACTTCAGATCCCTCTCAGTAGGGGCAGGACGTGCAGAAGTGTGAGGTACACAAAGTAACCTTCAACAAAGAAACATCACGAGTGTAGACTGCATGGAACAACAAATCCACCTTTGTGCTCTGTGCCCAGGTCTCCGCCCACGGCTCGGTGTCTTAAACTCTGATCCGTCCCCCACCTGTCCTCCCAAAAGAGATCCCAGGTTTCAGTCTGGGAACAGCAAAGGCTTTGAGTGTATGGCGCCACCTTGTGGCCACAAGGCCTTCCAGCTGTGGTCACGTTCGATTACAGTTATTTAGCTGACACTGTTATCCAAGGGGACTTACAGTTGATTAGAATAAGGCTGAAGCAATGTGAAGTTAGCGGCCTTCCTCAAAGACCCAACAGCTGTGCAGCTCTTATCGTGGATAAACCAGGGCTTGAACCACTAACCTTCTGGGTCCCAGTCATGTACCTTCGGCACTAGGCTACAGGCTGCCCACAATGTTCCAGATCTACCCTCCTCCTCCAAGCTCACATTCAGTGGCTGGCATCCAATCGGTGTTCAGTACCAGACTGATGTCATAATAAGATG
This sequence comes from Conger conger, assembly GCF_963514075.1. Classification (NCBI taxonomy): domain Eukaryota; kingdom Metazoa; phylum Chordata; class Actinopteri; order Anguilliformes; family Congridae; genus Conger; species Conger conger. The sequence goes on from NC_083772.1 coordinate 13,568,807, forward strand.
CTAGGGTTCTGAGCACTGACTGGGGATCAGTTGTTTAGGCTTGTTGGAGAGCAAGGAAGGTTCCTGTAAGACAACCTCTGACCGTAACTTGGCAATGTGGGGTCACAACCATAGCAGCCCCAGTTCATTGTCATCTGAGCTACTCTAGGTTATGCTCAATGAACAGACGAGCACTAGACACAGTGCCAATATGTTTAGCCAGCAACCGTGCCACTGCCCCTGCAGAATGACTGACACCAAGCAGGCATGGGCTATTCCTGGGAATAATAAAAAATAATAATTTGTTATTTATCTGATGCTCTTATCCAAAGCAATTTACTGTGGATTAGACTAAACAGAGGACAATCCCTGCTGGAGCAATGCAGGGTTAAGGGCCTTGCTCAAGGGCCCAACAACTGTGCGGATCATATCGTGGCTACACGGGACCACCACCCTGCCAGGTCCCCAGTCATGTACCATAACCACGAGGCTACAGGCTGCCCCCATAATAAGACCTGTGCCGCTGCTAGAAGTGGTGCTGGAAAGCCAGTAGGGGGCAGTGTTGCCTCTGAATCCAAACAGAGCCCCGTTCCTCAGTGCAGTGACAGGGACACTGAGCTTCAGGAGGCACGGCCCCCGTTCAGATGACACGTTAAACCGGAATACTGACTCACTGCGATCAAAGGAGCACCGTCACACTGGTTTCAGTTGAGATTAATTGGATTAAATGCTTAAAATCTGTGCGCAGGCCTTTTTAAAATCACAGTCAGTGTAGCCGAAATACGGGGCAAAACGTCTAAAGGCTTGAATTTCCAGCTTGCGTTTCCCAGAAGGTAACGGGCACTCAAACGCCACCCTTGAACGCTGAGACTGGTTTACGGGCGGCCACCCGTCCAGGCGATCACAAGACACTCCTGCAAAAATACGATAACGTTAGCATACAGATATCACCTAACTGGAGTAGCCTGAGCGATATGACGGACAGCTCTACATCACTGACTAAGAGGACCACCTTTTTAAATACAATTTACAGTTTTGAACCAGAATTTACGGAGGAAGAATTGCTTGAGCGAGAGAGACAGACAGCAGAGGATGAGGCAGCCGAAGCTAACAGGTGGGAACGTCACTGGACACGTTTCCTCCGTATTGAGGAAACGGCTACACTAACGGCGATTTTAAAAAGGAATACGCATAATTTAAGCATTTAATTCAAATAATCACAACTGAAACAAGCGTGACAGAGCTGCTTTAAAGATACAACCCATGGCACTTACTGCAGGGTCCTCTGATGTCTTTCCAAAATCCCCAAGCTGTCTCTCTAAACCTGGTCACCTAATCAGCCCCCAGTTTAATTGGCTGCATAAAATGGCTGCTGTGCATGAATCAGGAGGCTGCTACTGTACACATTTTGGTAGCTAAAGTCAGTTTTCTCTGCTTTGAGACCACAACATTAAAAAACACAGCAATGAATTATTATCATCATTGTTCTTACTATTATACCAGTATAATAACAGTAATAAAAATAACAGTATCTGCCAATGTCAATGTAACTGAGCATTCGTGTGTTGGCTCCATCTGCTGGTGCACTCCACTCAGTGCACTCACCTGTGTCAGGTGACACCTGTAACAACTCAAACCACTATGCCATGGAATGCAATGTCCACCCCCCATTAATTAGCTGTGTGCAATAATTACGACTACAAATGCACACCACAAAATCCTACATTTTTTCCAAGACAATCTTCCCTCCTCTCTGCTCCCAGGAAGTGCGCTGTTTTGGGTGGGTTTCCCCCTCTCCCCGAGTCCCTAACAACACCTCCCCTAGCGATTCTTCAAGATAATAATTCATTTCCCAGTAGCACTGCCCAGGGATAGGGAGGGTCCAGTCAGCCAGGATCCACGGCTCATTGCTCTGTGGCGCCCCCTGCTGGTTGAGTGGTCAGTCAGCTTGCTATAGGTGACATGAAGCGTGCTCCTTCCACTCGTGTCTGTGTGAGCTCGGTTTGTGGACTATGAGGTGAGTAGCAGCTGGGGACACCACCTGCTCTGGAGGAGAAAACGTGTTTTTGTACGCTCTCCAACAGCAACAGCAACTACATTTGTTGAGGGAGGCGGTGAGCGATCGGCATGAAAAATTTGGGGAAAACCATAACAATAAAACACAAAAAAAACAGTGACCCATTTAAAGCATAATGGCCTTCCCCTGCCAGCTCTCATAAACAGATACCCCCCCCCCCCATTTCCTCAAATAGATTCCCCCCCATCACTTAAACCCCCCCTCCCGTGACATTATATAACACAGCCCGCTTGTGCTCTGACCACTGTGCCACATCCATGGATCACCCTTCTTCTTCTTCTTCTTCTTCTTCTTCTTCTTCCGTTTCTGCTTCCTGTTCCATTCTGGAGCATCTAGCACCCCCCCCCCCCCCCCCCCACGAGGGACATCTTAGCGGAGAGAGAGAGAGAGGGGCAGACTCCCAGATGTACAATGGAAGACCCTCATCCTCCGGGGATTAATCTTAGGAGAAAGTCTGCTAAAGCCCTTGGTAATATTGTCCTGATGTGGGGGAGCTTTGAGGAAGGCTCTTGAACTCCCCAACCCCCACCTGCCTCACATACTCATATACCAGCTAGCCGTTAATCCCCCCCCCCCCTCCATCTGGTGTGGAGCAGTCCAGCCTCTTCAGTGCTGAGGGCTCTCCCCTGGGCTGGCTGCAGAGGGGAGCCCCACCAGGCCACTTTAGCTGGGAGTCCGAGATCCTGGCAACCGCTTTCCCACACAACCTGGCAACCCCCGGCCTCCTTCCTGCCAGGTATTCAGAGCAGATTCTGGAGACTGAGCAGGCCCTTGGCACAGAATCCCACGGGGCCCGTCTGACTGACTGCCGCTGTCATTACGCGACCCAAAACTCCAAAAACACAGCCCTCAGGGGCCCCCAATGCCCGGGCCCCGGGCAGACTCTCGCTCATCTGTTCTTAACATTCGTCTCTGTGGATAACCATGTTCCCAAGGACAAGGTCTTAGGAGACAGCTCTGGACTCTCCCAAACGCCCCCGCCCCCACCCGCCCAGATCCCACACACAACAGCACAGGTGTACAGAGGACAGCTGAATAAATGAATACCAAACCAAGTCTGTGATAAAAAGAGGTCGCAGTTTGAGGACGACTGTCTGGTCTGTCCTGCACAGAGCACTGGGGTGTGTGCGTGTCTGCATTTGTATGTTCGTGAGCACTTCTCTGAGTGTCTGTGTGTGTGTGTGTGTGTGTATGCGCGCACGTATGAGGGATTGTGTGTGTGTGTGTGAGGAATAGTGAGTGTGTATGCGTGTGTGCGTGTGTGTTTATGAGGGATTAGTGAGTGTGTGTGCGTATGAGGGATTAGGGAGTGTGTGCGAGGAATAGTGAGTGTGTGTGTGTGTATGAGGTATAATAAAGCGTGTGTATGAGGGACAGTAAAGTGTGTGTGTGTGTGTGTGTATGAGGGATAGTAAAGTGTGTGTGTGTGTGTGTGTGTGTATGAGGGATAGTAAAGTGTGTGTGTGTGTGTGTGTATGAGGGATAGTAAGGTGTGTGTGTGTGTATGAGGGATAGTAAAGTGTGTGTGTGTGTGTGTGTGTATGAGGGATAGTAAAGTGTGTGTGTGTGTGTGTGTGCGCACAGACTGCTCTCCACCATCCTAATCGTTTGTGTAACCATGACCACAGCTGCGGTTTGGGTGCCACCTGAGACTTTTGAGAGGTTTGTACACTGCCTGCGACCTTGACTGACTTCCCAGAAGCCCCCTTTCTCGAGCTGGATGTCTGAATGGGAGGGGGGGTTGCGCCGGGTGAAGTAGAGGAGACCTCACTCTGAGACACCTCATGGCCTGGCACTCACACACAGAGAGAGAGGCACAGGCTCAGGCCCCGCCACCCTGGGCTGGTGAGAGACAGAGAGAGGGAGACAGCCAATATCAGCCGGCAGGACAGAGGGCTGTGGTGGCATTTTCACTGCACTTAAGATTTCAATATCATTTTGATATGGAAAATCTCCCTCTCCCCATATGTGTGTGTGTGTGTGTGTGTGTGTGTGCACGAGAGAGAGAGCGAGCAAGAGAGTGTCTGTGAGTGTTGTATATGTGTGGGCGAGTGCATATATTTGTATGTGTTTGTGCATGAGAGTTTATGCATTCATCGGTGTGTGTCTGCACTCTAATGGGCTGTAAGAGGCTTTTCTATCTCGCTCTGCTGCCAAAAACACTGTACAGAATTCCCCTGAGGGGTATGCTGAGATGAGCTTTTCCAAACTGCTAATGAACCAGGAGCGCTGAGGAGGCCTGCATGGGACAGGCCAGAGGAGAGAGGTGCGCCCAGCCAAAAACACGAGGAAGTGTCGCTTTTTACCGAAACACCAGCTCGGCTTACACGCTTACCGTCAAAGACACCCTAACCAGTGTCCGGGCAGGTTGCTCCTGTTCAGAGGGCAGAGTCATTTTCATTTCAGCAGCGACTTATTTCTACGCTCACAAAAATAGGCACGGGCTGTCCTTTCCCTCTCGGCATGCACACTGAGCAGGTCCGGTTCAGCGGCCAGGACAGGGGAGGCGTGGGCACCTGCTCTCACTGAGCACTGTGAGGGATCTGCGGCCTCGTCAGCTTCCATTCCTGAACAACAGGGGGCACCATCCCGACAGCCAAGGCGTTTACCTCCTTTTCTTATTTTAGCTCTGTTCACGTGCTGGTGTGGTTTTTAGCATGTTAAGTTAATGACCCCCCCCCCCCCATACCATTGAGGACAATTTTATTATTATTAGTGATATTGTTACTATTATGAAGAAAGAAAAGAATTTCATGATTTAAAAAAATGAAAAGGGAACAATGCATGTTTATTAAGACAATACTAATCTCCCCAACCCAGCCCTGCACCCACACCATGGTCAGCGGGTCCTCAGCTGTCCTAAAGTGGGTCTACCTGCAGGGACAGGCTGGCTGGCTGCTCTTCTGTTCGAGATGGAGATGTGGGACGTGTCAGCGCACAGAATGCACGCCCAGGGCGGATGCATTATTCAGGGCTGGAGGATGCTGGATGAATTATGAATCTTCATGAGAGGGGAGAAAGACTCCGTCCCTGCCCAAAACAGGCAGCCACGTGCTGCTGCTGCTGCTCCGGTGCCAGGCATGTATGCATGTGCCCGTGTGGGGAGTGTGAGTGAGCGCGTGACTGAGCAAGCGGGAGTCTTCTGCTGTCAGAGGGAGGATGCGTTTGCATGTGCCTCTTTTTTCACAGACTTGTTCCCACATTTTGTTCGTTAGGATAGGGATCACCAAGGAGTCTTGTAATGGGGCTTAAAATATATTCTTTTTCTTTTAAGTAGAAAGTATTAGCTTGTTTCAGCTCTCTTATTAGTTACTGTTTGCTTGACAAGTGATAGTTTTCTTGCCCAATTGGCAAATCTCTGAATGAGTCAAACTGTCAACATGTTTGTCGTATTTAGCAAAGAAGTAATAGAAATAAGATTTTATCTTAGTAAAAATCTCAAGTCTAAATATAAAAGTAAAATCCTTGTTTTTTGGTTTCGCAGGTTTTTTGAAGGTGGGAAGCAGGATGTGGAGCTGAAAGAGAAGAACATTTGAATAGAGTCGCTAATCTTTGCCTTTCCTTCTCTTTCTCTGACCCGGACAGAACAATCATGCTCGCTAAAACAACCCTCCCTCCACTCTTGCAGAGTATCAGTGTCTGCATGGATTGTGGTGAGGAAAGATATGGAGAATTCATTTCCCTGTGAGAGGTTCTTGTGTCTGTGTGTGTGTGTGTGTGTGTGTGTGTGTGTGTGTGTGTGTATGTGTGTGTGTCCGTGTGTCTTTGCAGAATGAGCACCTGCAGGCTCAAGGCCACTGAAGTCTCTGTCTCTACAAACAGAAACTTTTTATTCCCACAAATGCATCCAACCAGCAGACAGAACTATTTTCCTTTTTATCCAATAGACTAAATTGAATGCATCATTGAGTGACGTAAAAAGGTTTATCTTTCTTCCTTCTCCCTAAATTGTATATTTCCCAGAATAATCACGTGTTTCATGTTTCTTTAAATAATATGCTTTCGTGAAAAGATTAACGGTGGTTTTAAGGATTTGTATGCAACCTGTAACCAGGTAAAATATATATATTATTCATTCAGGTAAAGTAAGGTATTGTGCAAGCTACTCTGTTAGTGAATACATTGCACAGACGTATGCAAATCTACCCGGCAACTGAAACGGCAAAGAAATCGCTACATTACATGGAGAAAAGCAATATTTGAATATGCTTTGCATTGCAATGGCACTCCCAGAGAGATGTGGCTAATGAGAGCTCCTGAAGTGTCCTGAGGGCATGTGCTTCCCAGTGAACAAAAGACGGAATCTGTATTGATCTAGACGTCTAGAGGGCTGTAAATCTGGGACTGAGAGATGTTGACACAAACAGACTAATTTAGTCCCAATATAGTTAAAGTTTCACCTGCATATAGCCTGGGTAGGTTCTAGTCAGCTAGAAACCTTTCACTTTTCAACCAAATTCACCTGGCAAGATATGTAGGTCTAGAGACGTCTAGATATCTCGACGTTCAGGTTAAAACGCAATTATATTTGGTTGAAAAGTGAAAGGTTTCCGGCCAACGAGGACGTACCCGTGCAATATCCAGCTAAGACCTGAAACCTACAGTGGGGCTAACTGGGTCTGTTTGCCTCAGTCCCGGATTCACAGCGCTGTAGGCGCGTAGATTAGGTCACTGGGTTTGTGGCATTTCAGAAGACGCAGTGAGGGGCTGTATCACGGCTGACAGTGTTCCAGTGATCTCCTCGGCTGTGTGGCGAGGACATAGTGAGTGCCTACATCGGCGCTGACAGTGTTCCAGTTTTGCTGCCGCGAGAGATTACAGTCGCCGTCCTGTCAGACAACAGACAAACAACTGAGCCCTCCCCACCCAGTGCCAACTGTCATCTGACAGCCACCCACGCCCACGTCTCCCACTCCGGCCTCATTCACAGTCCCTCCCCCGTCAGCCCAGTGTGGGACAGTGGTAATCCCTGGGCAGTGATGGTAGGGGGGGGAGGGGGGTGGTGACCCCTAGTAAATTGGGGGGAGAGGGGTAGTCTAGATGGACTACTCGGAGGAGAGGCTGTACTCTACAGTGCAGGACTGTGGTACATCAGAATCTGCTTGTTTTGGGATCAGCATTAGCTTCAGCAATGCTTGTGTGTCATAGTCTTGCACCCCCCCCCCCCCCCAAAGGACTGCACGGGTCGAGGCATTGTTTCCTTTTAAGGCTCTCTGTCTATCTATCTAAGCATCTCTTCCGCTCCCTAGTGTTCTCCATTTGCTTGTCTTTGTCCCACTCGTTCATTCAGATTACTCCCTTGCTATCCCCTCCGCCTCCTCCCCCTCTCTCTCTCGCGCAATATCCTGCTCTCTCTCTCTCTCTTTCTCTCTCTCTGTTTCAATGGGAATCTTTCCGACAGCACGTCAGCACTGGACCTCACAGGACGAATCAGCGCAGTGCCAGGTATCAGCAGATGCTGATGTGAAGCACACATTAATTTCAGTAGTACTTTTCTTCCTCTGATTGGTCTGAGCATACGTTGGGTGTAACTGGCACATGTGGAGTGGTAATATGTCTGCAAACGGTAACAGCGTGTGCACAGTTGGCACTGGCTTTTCCCTTACCTTGAACGGGGAGGTACTTTGGATACGAACTACAGTTAGCGCTGATGACCATTTTGACATAGTCATGCATGTAGCTCATGAGATAGCATGCTCACTGTTTTCCCAAAGAATTCCCAGAGGCAACGGGAAAAGAGTACATTCCAATGGAGTTCCTCCTGTTCTCCTTTTCACGCTTCCCTTCCCCAACCCCCCCCCCCTCTCTCTCTCTCACACACACACACACACACACACACACACACAAAGTGCAGTGTAAATGCAACATGGAGAATTAACTGGGACATAATACAGGTCACCGCCTCGCTTTCTGGGGCAAACCCCTAGCCTAGCATGCTTCCATCAATGGGGAAGGGTATGTAACCATGACAACAAAGCATGAAACTGGCGCCCTGACAGACGTGCAGGAGTTCTTCTCCTCTTGTACCAGAGTGTTGCCATGGCAACTGTCTCCGTCAGGTGACTACCATTGGAACCCATGCGAAGGATCATCGGTGGGAAAAGATGAGGGGGGCAGTCGTATCACCCCAAACTGCTGGAGGAAGCGGCAGTGGGGTGTATATGGACATTGACAGAGAGAACCGGGTTGTGTATGGCTGGCATGAAAAGCAGAGAGCCAATACTCCCCATTAACTGCCAATCGAGTCAAATATTACAGAGCCCTGAAAGCAACAACATCCATTCGCCTAAAGGGCGCTCTACATTTCGTATTGACCACATACATCCTACCGAGTGCAATCGTCGACTGCACCGATAAACGCTTCAGTGAATTTAGTCATCCATGTGGAAATAATTCACGATCCGTACATTTTTCCCGCGTAGCCTCTGTAAGAAATATTGTTCGCAGAAGGTGAAATGTGTAAAATATAATACGCACAAATACAAAGACTCCAATTTACGACAATCTAACTTTACCAAAAATATCGATAACTGACATGACTTGCTGAATTAATACCATTTTGGTTTTCAAAGGCTTGTCGCTGATCATTCATATTTTGGTTGAACAAACGATTTGTTTCAATGCTGTCACCACCGCGCGCTCTTGGCACGCGCCTTTCTGGAGGAGCGCATCTCCGGCATCCGGTACGCCGCGCCCCTCCCCCCCCACCTGTGGAGTGTCCTCGATACTGACCAAAGGATACCAACGCACAACCCCCTGTGCCAAAATACGTCCTCCTGACTCTGAAATACTGGATTTTTCCCAACATCCCATAGGACGTGCATCTGTTCTTATAGTTTCAGTTAATACTACAGCAGTAATATTTTTATACAATTCATACAAAGTCCTGTCATATTTATTCCGTTCAGGTTGCATCAGTCGGAGATTAAATTAAACAACAAGATCAGCGGGAATGTATGGTAATTCAGAGCAAGCAGTTGGAAACATAAACAGAACCGTGACGTTTTCGTTCAAATAAAAACTGTTGCGTGTTGTCTCGGTCACGTCACCGTCTTCTGGCAGTCGTGTTTCGTGATCTACACCACTCGCAGGGCACACCCTCCGCAAAGACATATATAAATGTATAATGTATAAAATAATACAGAATAATCATCTCACGACCGGCAAATTATGGTGCGGATAGGAAGATCATAAAAACGACCAATGTATTTAATTATTTTTGTACAAAATAACATTAGATTTAATTATCGTGCAATATAAATATTTCAGTTGAGAAAGTAAACTAATTTTAGTCAGTAATCTGTGGAATATGTTTGAAGATATACTTTTCCTTTATGAGCATGTGTCCTAATTTATTACGTTTGAAAAACAAATCGCCTTCCAATTAAATCAAATGTAACGACGGACCTTGATTTATTAAATACCTTGTCTATTTAGACGCTTCCCCCTCCCCCACCATAAAAGCGAAGATTCTCCCCCTTTGAACAACAATCAATGCCTTTGTCCCCCTTGTATCTGCCCGCCAGACAACCGCACGTAGCGTACTCTTCAGACAACAAAAAATGCAATTTCTCCACATTTTCCAAGCTTCTCCCTTAAATACACCACTTCGCAAACATACTAATTAGTAAACAAAGCAGCGCCATCCATATATACTCGTAAGTTACATTGAGCGCAAACACCAAATCGAATAGTTATTTGCTTACCTTTGTTATCCGAGGTGCTACCAACTTCAAAAAAATGGGCTTATGACGAAAACGAATCTGGAGAGTTCCGATCAACAACAACACGCCCCTTGAAAATATATAGATATATGTTGTTCTTTATAGTGTCACTTGACATGTATCTTCTGCCCGTGTTATCCACGCCCGTCTGTGAAGTTGTCTGTCTAGGCTGGGTCTTGCCTTTCACTTTGAATAAGAATGCCCACGTGGGTTCGCGAAAAGAATACAATACAATTAACGTTTTCACGAGCCGTAGATTGGCATGTCCCCCTCTCTTTATGGGTTCCAAATGGACTCTCTTCTTCTTGGTGTTGCTCACACTGTTGGCCTCTCTCGGTGCTTCTGTCTCTCTCACCCACTATAGGCTGTATGCCCGCCTCAATGACTGACTGACCGAGGGGGTCGGTTGCGACGATACAATCCTTGAGTTCAGGGTAGTGAAGACCGGCCAGTTTTATGGAAACAGTACATTTGCATTAATGTGGTCATATCGCAACTTTTATTACTACGTCCGTTGTGATGATGGAAATTCATGCTTTCGGTATTAATAAAAACGTTTTGCTATTGGCCATGAAGTTTGAACCATTTCTTAAAGTAAACACTAGGACAATTGCGTGCTTGTTGTGGTGATGTTGAACTGGTAATCAACTTTTTATTTCATTTTTTATTAAAACAGGTTCCCTGTCCTCTGTGCAGGTCTGAATGCTAGGACCAACATGTAGACCATTTGAGATGCCTACAGTAATGGACATCATCTAAATATTGTTTAGAATGATGACATGGTTGAGGCTTCTTGGATTAAGGTAGGCTATGGTGTTTGTGTGTTTGTTTGCGTTTGCTTGTTTTAATGTTATGAGATTGGAGATTGTGTTATTAATGGTACAGGTAGATATACCTGTGGTAATATATTGGCAATATCTGAGTCGCATATTCAGCCACCCGAAAAAGTTCAATATCTGATGCCAACTAATAATAAGGCGGGGTGTTTTTGAATTCAAAGATAGATTTATTTTATTTATAATTTCTTCATTTGTAACATTTGGGATTATAAAACAAAGGTACATAACAAAGAATATTTCACAGTATCCACAGAGAAAGTGCCTTGGCCAGTAGCACAACTGTCTACTCATTTAAACCGATAGACCGATATCTTGTCACCACATTACAAGCATGTTGAGACTGTTGCATTGTAAGGAAGACAGATGGTAGTCTAGGGTATGGGTACAGTGAGAGAGGCCATCCATTAAAAACTGGGTGACTCAATGCTTTAAGACTGTAATGCATATGGTGAGAGGATGGATGTGTCATTGTGCGCAGAGAGAGAGAGAGAGAGAGAGAGAGAGAGAGAGAGCGAGAGAGAGAGAGAGAGAGAGAGAGAGAGATAATTGCACAAATTCCCCTTAAACTTGGGTGGCAGGCAAACTCAGAGGGTTAAAAGGTTTTGGGCATGGATGTGGAAAGTGGCGGATAACTTCTCCCTGATAAAAAGCACATCCAACTCCCACTACCCAGACTGTCATAAATACAAAATATACAAGAGACATTCACAGATCGCTAAACACATCTTTACACACATATACGAGCAGTACGTCAGTGCAGAGACACTCAGGATGACATCTGCAAAAGCATGAATTAACTGATCATATCCTATTTGATTGTATGTGTTCCACTGGTTGTGAAGCGATGGGAAGGTGTGGGAAGTATAAAGGATATAACGGACTGCTTACACACAGCTACAGTAGAGTGGGAAGGCACAGAACACTCATTCTTATTGCATTTTTTTGACAGGAAGCTTTGTGCAGAGTGTCCATCTTTTTGGAGGTCAAGCTGGTCACTGAATGGTGTAAACGGTGTAAAAGCATGTGACAACCTGCTGGCTCTGGGAGGGTGGGGTCATGGGGAATGGGCAGGTTGGCTGTTGCCACGGTACCCGGCCAAGATGCCCTAGCCTCTCCTCTTGCCAGCGGATGTCCCTCTGTCTGACCGTTTGTCCTGATGGAGAAGATTTGACCTCTTGGACTGTAATCAGATGGGGGGAGCTTGGGGCTTGATGGAGGGGGGGGCGTCTTTGGGAATGTACGGTTTGTTCGTTGGTGGTGTGCAAAACGTAGCGATGTCATGGTTATGGTCTGTTTTGCTGTGGAGGCAACAACAAAACAAAGAGGACTGTTAGAAGAGAGGAGAGAGGGATGGGAGATGGATGTGCAGCACACAAGAGGAAAGAGGAGAAGCAGGAGAACGGAAGGATGGAAAGCTGTTAGGGAGGAGAAAAGGAAGGAAGGAAAAGACCGATGGGACAAAAAGAGGGGAGCACTTGGGAACTGGTAGAAAGGAAGAAAGGAAAGTA